>NC_057923.1:35185620-35236492 GCF_018873765.1 Telopea speciosissima | reverse complement strand
CCATGCGGGGTTTTTTATTATTATGGAAAGGAAAGTGTATAGAATTTTTCTAGGTTTCCATTGTAATTTTAGAGGAGTTAGAACTCCCAGGGCATGTAGATGGTGATCCACATGTGGCGCTCAAAGCTTATGGAGATGCAAGTCACCTACTTTGAAGACGTGATTGGGCGAAGGAGATGATCGAGGCGTGGCATCCATGGCATGAAAAATGCACCCAAAGTTATTAGTTTTATTTTTATTGGGAGGGTTCTTTAATTGCTTCTGATAAAAATGCCGCCATCCCATAATCACTTTTAATTAATGTTGATTAATTATGTTGTTTAAATCTATCCATGTATGTGAGAGTTAATTAATCCCTCTTTATTCACAATACATGTATGATATGGACTAGTCTTAATCGGTAGACATGTCCATGGCCTCCTATTAAAGATAAATGTAGAAAATGTGTGACATGACCCCGCATAAGCCGATAGGACATTGCCAGGACCTCTGTCACGCATTTATCTATATTTACCTCCATCTAGATACGTTAGGGTATGGATAGTGAGAGGGCACTGCGACAGTGGGCCATCTTTCATGATTCCATGATTCTAACTAATGCAATAGGTAAGTACATGACTTGGGTGTATGTCAGCCGACAGGATCTGGACATGACACCCAGGTGGCCAAAAATATTGGAAGCCCATGAGGCGGACAGCTTAGTCCACACTACCATGGTGTGTATAATGACTCCCAACAGGGTAAGTTATGCATGCAAGGGTTGTAGGTATCCAATTCATCTTTTGGATTATGAGGGAAACCCAAATCATGAAAGACCATTGATGTGTGTGTGCTCAATTTATTATTTTCAATGGTCATTAATTAGCATGTGGTTATTTACTTGTGCATGTGTAGATTAATATACGATGGCTGCCGTTAATTCTAACCTGTTAACACTCATTAGCGAATACAAACTTAATGGTACAAACTATGTCGATTGGTACCGGAGCATTAAGTTGCTCCTGACTGCTGAAGGACTGTACACAGTTCTAGATGAACAAGTTCCTCATCAACCCGACCCGAACGATTTTGAGGCAAATGAAGAGATGCAAGGGTTCCACATGAGGGATTCCAAGGCATCACTCTATATCCTAGGATCGTTGGAAAAATCAGTTGTAGACTCAGTCAAGGATATATGCACTGTTGGGGGTAAAATGGATAAGCTTGCTAAATTGTTCAACATGCAGTTGACACACGCACATTCTGATGCGGTGAGTCAAATCCATAACTCCAAGATGTCTCAGGGGACTCCAGTGATGGATCATGTAATGAAAATGATCAATCTGTTTGAAAAACTGGAATCCATGGGGACTGATTTCAGCCTGCGATACAAGATTGATGCGATCTTAGCGTCACTCACTTCTGCCTACGCACCTTTTAGGATGTCCTACAAGATGTCCGAGAAGGAGATGGAGCTCACCGAGCTTGCTAATGCACTGGTAGAGGCTGAAGCGTCCTTGAAAAAGGACAAGGCTGAGGTCAATGCAACTGAGACAAAGCCTTCTTCAAATGGGAAGAAGAAGAAAAAGGGAAGTAAGGGCAAGACCCTGAAAGCCAAGGGTGGGAAGTCTGGCAATAAAGGCAAAGGCAAGTGCTTCTATTGCAAGAAGGAGGGTCACTGGAAAAGAAACTGTCGTGCTTACCTGACAACTTTGAAAGACAAGAAGCCCGATGAAACAGAGGCTGCTAAAGAAGGTACATGTGATGTTCACGTTTTTTATGAGTCTAATTTGTCTTTTGAACCAACTAATTCTTGGTTGGTGGATAGTGGATCCACTGTTCACATTTGCAATGATTTGCAGGGGTTCAAGGAGACAAGGAACCTGGAAAGAAATGAAGTGCGTCTTCGGATGGGCACTGGAGCTGAGACCATGGCATTGACTGTGGGAACTTTTATTTTAAATTTTAGTTCTGCTAGTTTAGTTTTGAAGGATTGCTATTATGTACCCTCTTTCAAGAGGAAGATAATTTCAGTTTAAAAACTTGTTTTGGACGGATATAGTTTTTCCTTTAATTCTAAATTGATTATTCGTTTTAATAATTCCTTTGTGGCATCCGGATATATGCAAAGTGGTTTGTATTTTCTAGATTGTCCTATTAGAACGAATGTTGTTTCAAATGTTGATTTGAAACGAAGCGATTCGATGAACTCAACATATCTGTGGCATCTAAGATTGGGTCACATTAATGTGGACCAAATCAGTAGATTGGTGAGGGATGGGCCCTTAGAGAGTCTGAGGGTGGAACCATTCCCCACCTGTGAGTCATGCCTTCAGAGCAAAATGACCAAGAAATCCTTTAGCAATAAAGGTGCTAGAGCCACAGATCTGTTGGAGTTGATACACACTGACATGTGTGGACCCATAAACATACAAGCAAGATATGGGTATGAGTACTTTATCACGTTCACCGATGATTACTCTAGATATGGTTACATATACTTGATGGGTAGGAAATCGAAAGCCTTTGATAAATTTAAAGAATTTCAAGCCGAGGTCGAAAGACAGCTCAATAAACGCGTCAAGTCCTTACGATCAGATCGTGGAGGGGAGTATCTATCGGATGAGTTTAACGAACATCTCATATCCCAAGGGATAGTTAGTCAGCTAACTAATCCAGGCACACCACAACAAAATGGTGTATCCGAATGACGCAATCGGACCCTATTGGATATGGTCAAGACGATGCTCACTTATAGTGAGCTGCCTCTTTCTTTCTGGGGGTACGCTTTAGAGACGACGATATATATCTTGAATAGGGTTCCATCTAAGTCTGTAGCCAAGACACCCTTTGAGTTATGGAAAGGGCGAAAGCCCAGTATTCAACACCTTAGGGTATGGGGTTGCATAGCACATGTGCGAAAGCAACAGACAGACAAGTTAGAATCTAGGACTTTGAGATGCTATTTCTTAGGCTACCCTAAAGGCACGATAGGCTATTATTTCTATGACCCAGTTGACCAAAAGGTCATTGTAAGTAAACATGTCACATTTTTGGAGGAAGAAATGATGACCCAGAGGTCCGAACCAGTAGTCATAAAAGAGCTATCAGATGGCTCAGAAACGTCACTTCCAGAAGTGAGACCAACTGACATACCCGCTGAAATACCAACACCTGAGGAACCTCGACGCAGTGGGAGGACTATTAGACCACCCACCAGGCTAACTCTTCTAACCGAAGAGGAAATAGTGGAAGAGTTCCACATGGTATCGGTTGAATCAGATGATGATCCGATGACATACTCTGAGGCTCTAAAGGATGTTGATCCCACTAGGTGGCTGAAAGCAATGTGCTCTGAAATCGATTCGATGCATTCCAACAAGGTCTGGACTCTAGTTGATCCACCACTTGGCGTCAAGCCGATTGGATGTAAATGGATCTTCATGAGGAAGAAGGGCGCAGATGGAAAGGTCGAGAGATTCAAAGCGAGACTGGTGGCAAAGGGTTATACCCAGAAAGAGGGTATAGACTATGAGGAAACCTTTTCACCAGTAGCGATGATGAAATCCATCGAGATTTTATTGGCTATCGCAAAGACACTTTGATTATGAGATCCGCGGAGATGAATGTGCGATTGCATTTCTAAATGGGTTCCTTCAAGAGGAAATCTACATGGAACAACCAGAGGGGTTCTCTTCCTTGGAGGAAGAAAGAAAGGTGTGCAAATTGCAAAGGTCCATTTATGGGCTGAAGCAGGCTTCCAGGAGCTTGAACATCAGGTTTGATCAATCAATCAAATCATTTGGTTTTGATTAAAACATGGATGAACCATGCGTTTACAAGAAGATCAGTGGGAGGGCAGTATGTTTTCTTATTTTATACGTAGATGACATATTGCTGATTGGTAACGATGTAGGATTCCTTTCATCAGTAAAACAGTGGTTATCCACAACGTTTTTTATGAAAGACCTTGGTGAAGCTAGCTATATCCTTGGGATCAAACTCGTAAGAGATCGCCAGAAAAGGATGCTAGGCTTATCACAGGCTACCTATATAGACAAAGTCCTGGCCAGATTTAGTATGGGGAACTCCAAGAGGGGAAGTGTTCCCTTCAGACATGGAGTCAGTCTTTCCAGATCTCGATGTCCTCAGTCTCAGATGGACATTGAAAAGATGAAGAGGATTCCCTATGCCTCAACAGTAGGAAGTCTAATGTACGCTATATTGCGCACGAGGCCGGACGTCTACTATGCAGTAGGTATTTTGAGTCAGTACGAGTTTAATAAGTGGAGGTGCCATTGTATAGAGGAGTACAAAATAGAAATTGACAGCCGATCCCTATTTTTATGAACACCTTGCATCATGTGATGCGGCTAATAAGGTGTTTGGGTTAAGAAGTTCCTAATATTTCTGGAGTAGTCCCTAATCTTGTCAAGGGCCCTATTCCCCTGTAATGTGACAACAAAGGGGCCATTGCACAAGCTAAGGAGCCTAGGGCTCATCAAAGGAACAAGCACGTGCAGTGGAAGTATCACCTCATCAGAGAGATTATCCAACAGAGTGACGTGAGTATCTCCAAAGTGGACACAACTGAAAAATGTGTCTGATGCCATAACAAAGGGTTTGTCACCAGGAGTGTTTGAGAAACACATGGAGGGCATGGGTTTAAAATGTATGGGGAATTGGCTTTGATGTACAAGTGGGAGATTGTTGGACAAGTGTGTGTCCATCAAACCCGGTTTGGTCCAGTTCAATCCGGTTCACCTTTGTATTGAACATTTATACATTTTAGTTTAATATTGTCACATGTGATACAAATTTTTTGAGCATTATGTGTCCGTAAGTTATACTTAAAATGGTAGTCACGACTAGGGTTTGGGCTGGGCACCCTTATCATAAGGTTGTCGCATTGGGTATGCCTAGACATGTGATGTCAGGGTACGAATGCGAGTGCTCACATGTTTGATGTGTGAATTGGCAAAGAATCTACTTTGTCAATTCCCTTATGTATTACTGCCAGATGTAGGAAGGGATAGACATGTGTCACCGACACCCTGTATCTGAGGGAACCCTGTCACTGCAAAGTGTGATCGCATTCTTTGGTTCATCAATGACTGAGACTCAAGCGAGTCAAAGCCGGTGTTCTGGGAATGCGTGAACACTTTGTGAGTGAAGGAGTTATCCAACACGGTCACCACTGCCCGATTGGGGAACACCAAGATAGAGACTATCTGTGCATGGTCGGATCAGAATTTGGATCCAGTACAGTTTTGGAAATGGTTTTGCAAAATTTATTTTACATAAAATGATACATTATTTATAGTTATTTCAAATAAAGTGTTTTATCGAGTTTTACGGGACCCGATCGGATGCACAGACGCTCTTATATGGACATGTACTATGGATTGGGGTTTGGCAATACATGTGTACATGCCCTAGATTCCATAATGATGGTGTTGATTAGTGGGGGGGTTGTATATGATAAATTGTTATCATATAGGGAGTTATTTAGAATTTGCTAATTTAATTGGCTCTTTATTTAATTAATGGATTTGGTGCTAATTGTAATTATCCATTAATAATTAAATAAAGAATCTAATTAATACTTTCCCTATTAGATTCTGCTTCTTCACCTGTGTAGCACTTTGAGTTTAAACAGAACTGCCAGACTGAGAGAGAGAGAGTCAGACTCTCACTAGGGCTCTATTAAATCTATCTAGGATTTAATTAAACCCTATTATTATAAATAGGGGACCATAAAATGCAGAAGATGAAGCTCTCCACATTTTTGGAGCAGACACTCTCTCTCCTACATTTTTGGTTTCTCTCTCTTCTTCTTCTTGCTTCTCTCACTTGTGTTTGAGAGTTGGGGTTGATGAAATCCTAGATATGTGCTGAGGAGTTTGAGGGCATCTGGGATTGGCGTGTAGAACCTTGGTATCACCATTGGAGGTTCAGATCTATTTGCTTGGAGCGCTCACTGGAGAAAGAACCACTGTCTATTGGAGGAGCAACACTTGAGGCTCACCAGGTTAGCAGTTCTTTATTAATTCCTTTTGTTCATTGATTAATATAATATTTATGGGATGCGGAAGAAACTCAAATCAATTAATTTCCGCTGCGCATTCGAGTATGGGATGGATCCCTCTTGCCATGTGATGGACCACAGATGAATTTCTCCGTCCCTATTGTGATAATTAATTTTATGGGACGCAATAGCGAAGGAGAAACCCTAATAGGGATGCA
Source organism: Telopea speciosissima (assembly GCF_018873765.1). Lineage (NCBI taxonomy): Eukaryota > Viridiplantae > Streptophyta > Magnoliopsida > Proteales > Proteaceae > Telopea > Telopea speciosissima. Next base: position 35,230,267 of record NC_057923.1, on the reverse strand, counting down.
CCAGGGTTCCCATGGGAAACCATGGGACACCCTAAAATCAAAATGGGGCACCCATGGGACACCATGGGATAACCCAGGGTGTGCAATACCCTAATTGGTTTATAATTGGTTTCCTACGGAACCATGGTTTGATCCCTAGACCGTTGTTTGACCAACACCTTCCACCTTAATATTTTGCCCAGCAATGAAAAGAACTTCTTAATTAAAGCCCTTAATACATCCGAAGTTGTTACACGCCCAGTAAGCTTAGATCCAGCCAATATATATCTAACATTTAGGTGGGATTTCATTAACTCTTACAAAATGAGAACCTCAGTACTTGATCCATATACTATATTAGATAATCTTTTGTTTTTGGGTAAACATATACCATATAATTAAAAATTGTAAATAGAGTTCTTAGCAAATAATTTCCAACTTCTCATGGATGTTCTTTTAAACATGTGGACACATCCTCCAAACAAAGGCAGATAAATGAAAAGCAGCAAAAACAAGCAAAACAACATTAGTCGTACCAGGCCCTGAAAGAAGAGGTCATATATAATCGATAAAAAAAATAAAATTACAGCTTCTCTGCCTAGAAATTCCAAACACACCCCCCCCCCCCGAAAAAAAATTGGGAGATTTAACCTCCAAACAAGCACGATAGATAATCTAGTCTGTTTTTGGAATGCATTCTAGGTCGATGGTGCATTTCAAAAAATCATATTAAACGCAGTCTTAGTCTTCCACCCATATGATCTTAAACATCTGGACTCACTAATTTTGTCATCTCATCTTATCAACCTCAATGATTTGTGAGTTTCAGGCATTCTGCCCCTAGAAGATCTCAACTCTAAATCGTGATTAAAGAGAATGAATTATACAACTATATTTTAAAAATATGTAGAATCGTATAATAGACATTTTTGAAATTAAGGTTTGGTTTGGTATGATTTCTTGGAATGCATTATCGATGTATAATTCATACCAAACGCAGCCCTAGTGTTTAAATAGTGTGTGCTCATAACCCCAAAGAGACATGAGGGTCACAAGCAAAATGAATCACCTCCAAGCAGAAGGTATAGGGTAGACAAGGATATTTTCTCACAATAAGCTAATCAGATTCCCCAAACAATATTCAATTTCCAATTCAAGAATTTTGAGCCTTGCACTGATAGCACTAATACCTCAAAGACGAGGCCTGGAAGATCAGTGCCGCCAAGCACTTCTGCACTAAATCTTTAACAATTCAAATAAAGCATAATTTTTACAACACACAATCTTATAATGGAACCCATTTCACTTATTATGACTATGCATGGTGAATATGAGGTCTGTTGAACACATAGTGCAGATGATAGTATCTGTGTATTGGTTGTCATTGTTGTTGTCAACACAATGATAGTAATAGTGACAGTGTACAGTGGGAATACAAGGCAACTACTATGGTCAAAACAGTTCAGGAAGTATTCTGGGTCAGTTGGCAGTACATATGGCAGCATTCTTGATAGGCTGGTATGATGGATGTGCCCTCACAGTACTTGAGTGATGATTTGACATGTGTATATATAGCACAATGTTCACAGGTGATGTGACAGTGCTGGGAGTGTATTATTGAGTGGCACGGTGTTGTGAGTAATGTGGCAGTGCCAAATATGTCATGGAATTATTTTGCAGAGTTTACATGTGTCAGACAGTGGTTGGTACAGTTAGACAACATGTTGGAAGAGCCGGTATGCTCAAACAGTGATTTGGCAATTATGGCAAGTTGACAGTGATACAAAAGCACTAGGGCTTATGTGGCAGCATGGGACACTTTATTTCAGTGTTATGCAGTGTTTGGCAGCCTTGAACAGACTTGGGTGAAGGCTTGATGCCTCCAAATTTATGGTACCATAGGATCGTATACTCGCAGCAGGTTCGTCGATATTTTTGGAGGATTAAATGGAAGAACTGGGTGTAGCAATCTACATGAGAAATGTTGTTCAACAATTGGCTTTTCCAATGCAATTGGAAGGATGTCGTTTCAATGTCAGCCAGAACAGATATTTCAATTTTTGTATAATCGAGCATTTAGAAGCCTCTCTAAGGATAGCAGATGTGGCAGCCAAGTGTGCAAAGAATTGCAATAGGGTGGCTAGCTTTGGGGCTGGCTGGAACCGGTGTTGCGGCCTCGCCCACAGCATGATGTGGCCATGGCTACAGACCGTGAGGGTGTGCCTACTACAGGGCCTAGCCCCGTGCACACATAGCGTGCAACACATTCCCCCTTGGACCATGGCTTAATGCCTGGGCAGACATTTTATTGAGACCCATGATGAACGATACTGCCATGAAGAGCACATGTTATACCCTTGACCCAATTGTACTTATGATACCTGTGTGCGTGTGGTAGTGTGGCTTGGTCAGCCCTTCGGAGTTCCGAAGGAAGACCATGACTAGGTAAGCTTTAGACTTAGATCTTGTACTTGGTTGTATGCCCATCTTGCATGATTGTTTCTCGACCATTGTCTTAGATTTTATGTACATTTTTTATACTCTTGCATGCCCTCCTTTCATATACTTACACCCCGGAGGAAAATCACATGCCATCCGGAGTCAATTCAATTTTGGTTTATTGTCAATGCACTATAGCCATCTTTGAACCCAATTTTGAGGGTCTTACTTTTTGATTTAGTCAAAAGTTTCTTCATAAAAAATGTATCCCTTTAAGTCTAGTTTACAATGCATTTTGAATTGCATCATTTCGTTATGTATTGACTAAGTTATGTCCAAAATAGTGGGCAGGGGTCTGCTATATTTTGACCCGGCGGCTCATGCCTGGGAAACCGGCGAACGATGCATACAATCTATCACTGCATCATCCGTCCAATGTAAAAATGATGTTATTTCAGTTTAGTTTTATCTTGCCTTGGCCTAGAGCTTAACCCTTGGTTATTTTAGACTATTTGTGGCCCATATGGCCTAACTAAACCCTAATACCGTAAACCTAAGACCTATTTGGCTAATTTCATGTCTTAAACCTATTTTGGACCTTAAACAAGCTCCTAACCAAACAATACCTAAGATCCTTAGCTAAACAAGGTAGAAACCCAGCCTCTCCTCATTTCTCTCATTTCCCTAACCCTAGTGAGGAGAGAGACCGTGGAGAACAAGAAAGGAAGGAGAAGGCAGAAGGAGAGGAGGAAGAAAGAAGAAGGCTTACCTTGTTGTCCCATTCCCATTTCTACACCTATCTTGAGTTGCTCCACCATTTCTGAACATTGGGAGCTCAATCCACTCAAGGATTTAATGGGGAGGAAGGAGGTTGGGCTATTTCCAAGCTCAAAGTCAACTCTCTTGCTGTGCTAGGCCACCTCCCATTATAAGCTATCCTTTCCCATCAAATTTCATTGAAATCATTAGGTTTTGAATGGTTGAAACCTAATTAGTAGTTCAGACCTTAGGGATTCTTGCCCTAAATGCTGTTGAACATGATGAAGTTAATAAAATACATTTCTTTCTTTAAATTGCTATGGCATCATGAGATCTATGATATGAATGTGGAATTGAATTGATTATGATTGAAATGTTGTATTATGATGAAATGCATGAGATTGAACTGCTAGATTAGATGTTGTAGTCGACTTGGAAATGAATGGTATAGTGAGCCATAGTATAGGCTACGGGGGCACTGTATACTTCATACTTTGACATGGGGAGTATGGTAGCCCATAGAATGGGATGCGGTTGACACCACTCAACTTATACTATCATGTAGATCATGTGGTCAGGATAAACATACGCTCATGCTACAGCCCTTACCAACAGGGGTGTAGGTGTTGGGTAACAGTGGCCTCTTATAAGCCGAGGAATTATAGAATCCGGGATAGGTTGTCATGGTTATCTCGGGGTCTGCCAAGAGAGGGAGTTAGTGCTCCTAGCCCAGTGTAGGTTCCATCCGCAGTAATTGAGGTTGCAACCAAAGTAAGAAAGAGAAGCGACAGAGGTTGCTGCCCGAGTTATTGCAAGTAGCATATACCTAGAGACTTAGTTGTGTTTCTAGGTGGACTAGAGCAATAAAACTGAATCCAAGCATATAGATTCATAATGATGTGTTGCATCTGCATGCATGATTTATTATTCATTTGCTGAGCTTAGTGGAGCTTATCCCTCAGAAAATATTTTTTTTAGATGATTTTATAGGTGGATGTCTCCCTGAATGGGAGAATCATTTTGGACAGGATGGTGTTGGTGATTGTGACTTTCCTAGTATGGACCCCGACGGAGGTGATCCTCTGAGACGGGTGCACATAGTTAACTTGGAGGAGTTGATCTGAGGAGCTGCAGTCGATATGTTGTTTTTCTTTGAGCATTCTTTTTGTGGATAGTCGGATAGCATTTCTTTTGTAAAGCTTATATATGCCTCTTTTGATTACTTTATAACTTTGATGTAAAGCTTGGTAAATGTCATGTATGTTTTATAAGGAAATGTGGGTTTGTGGGCCACTTCTGAACAATGTAACTGGTGGCTCTTATATATATAAATCTTTAGCTTTCCATTACACTCTGATTTTACAATGCTTTATTGTGAATGCTTGTGTGTGTTTGTGAGTGGTGTTTGCTTCTAGATCCTGGAGATGTAGCAGATGTAGTTTGACATCTGGGTCACCCGCTCAATCCTCCTAAGGGTGGTTTGGGGTGTGACAGAGCTTAATATCAGAGCGAGAAGCTCTCTAAACTCACAAACAACGTAAATTGGATAATAAACAAACAAGAACATAAATGAACATAATAGGAAATTGATTTAGATTCATTAAGCTGAACTTCATAACATAAAAGGGGCTTAGAGCCATTACAACCAAACCAAAAAGTTGGAAGTACTATGATGAGCACATTTATGTGTGAAATCTTAGGGCATAAACCATACATTTTACCACATTGGACAGAGTTACTCGGTGCTTTCTTGTGCTTTTTAGGTTTTAGGTGAATTCTTGTGAAAATGGAGGAGATGATGCTAAGAAAATGTTTTTAAGCTATTTAAAGGTGTTATGGCTTGGATATGTAGCCCATCGAGTCAGCTTCGTAACGGTTCAAACTGCACTTGATTCCGATTTGAAACGAAGAAGTTACGGCCGTTTCCGTAACGAAGCACGAAAATTGTCTATAGGGATTTATTTATAATTATTGACAGTCGGCCGGAGACAAAGTGAAGCGAAAGTTCAGATTCCAGGGGCCTTAACGCAATTATTAGAAGTTATATTTCCTGTACCCGAAAGATTCCATTTGGAGGGCTCTGGACAGTCCAACTTTAACTTGAGATATCTTGGGGTCCCGAACTCCAAATTGGACGAAATTTGGGTCTTTTTTGGGTGATTTTTCACAAGGAACACAATGGTGAGGCCTATATAAGCACCCCATGCTCCATGTTTCTTGAAGGACAGAATGTGTATTTGATTTATTCTTGAAGGAATCCTAGTCATCACCCTTACTCTCTCTCTCCTCCAACTTCTCAAGGGCACTTCTGGAATTCTACTTGGGATAGATTTATTTTGAAAGATATTCTCTCACCTATGAAAAGTTGAAAAGTCAAAGCATCTTTGATTTGATTGCTTGGAGAAGATATCTACAAAGAAAAGGAAGCACTTGTTAGAATTGGAAGTTTACTTTTCTAGAAATAGAAGGTCTATGTAAACAATCTTCTCTTCTTCTTCTTTCTATTTTTTTCTTTTTTCTTAGGATTCAAGGCATTGTAAAAGAGGAAGGAGAAGAGAATATTCTCTTTTCTTAGGGAATATTTCTCCTACACTGCCCTCTTCTCTCTTCTCCTCTCTTCCCCCTATAAATACCCCTTGCCCTTTGGGTTGTAAGAAGTTAGTTTTTTAGTTCAGTTTTTAGTTAGTTTTTAGTTCAATTTTAATTCAGTTTTTAATGTAATTTTTAGTTCATTCACTTAATAAAATTTCTTTTCTTCTTCTCCTTCTAAGTTGTGAAACTTGGCTTTTCTAAGTTCTAGTTTGCTTTTTGATTTTCATTTAATGGTTGTAATAGGTTTAGTTTATGCTTTAATTTCAATTTAAGTCTTCACTTGGGTTGTAATTTTTTAATTCTAGTTTAGGTTTTAAGCCTTCTAGTTTAAGTTCTTAAGTTGATGACAAGACTTGAAGATAAGAGGAGGCCAAGGTAAATTTATGAAGTATTCAAGCTTTTCAGTTACATTCATGCAAGCACATCCAGGTTTTACTATCTAAACTCTCAATCTCATTCTCCGTCTCCTCTATCTTTCTCTATCTTCTTCTTCTTCTCCCTCTATTTCTTTTATTTTTTTTTATATGGTTGTGGTATGTGGATGTACTTTTATTCCCTTATTTCTTTTTATGTGATTATGAAGTGTGGCTACGTTTTGTTATTCCTTCCAATTTACGTTAGTTTGATAGGTTAGATGCTCATGTGTTAGGACGCCAACTTAATCCCTTAATTTTGTTAGATGCTTATGAGTTAGGATGCATTAATTTTCATTAGTTTCATTAGTTTAATTTAACACTTTAATTTGGTTCACTTTGCATTACTTTTAAGTTAGTTAAATAGAGTGGCGTATATCTCCTCGTGTTCGACCCGTAGCTACGATTGACCCGTACGCTTGCCGTATAATTTTTAAACTCAAACAAGTTTTTGGCACCGTTGCCGGGGAGATTATTGACCACTTTATTTTTTTTATTTTTAAGTAATTCGAAGTGCTTTAGTTTATTCTCTTTCTCCTCTTTCTTTTAAAAAAAAAAAAATTTTTGAAAACCTCTTCTTGTTTTAAATAGTGTGCGCCCAATCTAAAGTCCTTCATATGCCCAAACCCAGCCAATCTTGGTGCCCCTTGATTCGTTGGGTGGTTTGGATTGGCATGTGACTTCTCTTTGGAGGTGACCACTCTTGATAACAGGAAAGCAACATAGTGAGAGCGTTGGAAACATAAACGTATAGTAGTCCTCCACCCTACATCAGAATCCATTTGGAGTCGCCTATAGGTGGCTTGTGAAGACTATACGGGTTCCTTTGCTGTCAACCTATATGGTAACCTTACAGGTTTGGAACCATTGTTTCGATTTTTGAGGGATAGATGCACTATCTACCTTGGGCTCCCTCTTGTTTTTAGTATTTTTTTTTTCTAGTCTTTTATTTTTCTTTAAACTTTTTTTTATGGGAGACCTCAATTTGGGATAGGTTGTTAATTTAGAATAATGGGAGATACACTTTCATATAAGACTTTGGGGGAAAGATGGACATATGCTAAGGCAACCATGATTTTGGAGGAAATGTTTAAACAGGTTAAGGAAGCCAAAAGTAGTGAGATAGAGAACAATTTTGCACCACCCCAGTACAATTTTGCTCCCCAACCTAACTATGGGCTTTTGGAAAATTTTGATTGGTCACTTCCCCAGACAATCCATGTTATGGAAGGATGCCCTAATCTTTATGGGGGTAGCTATGGTGATGAGAATGTGAGTCCTCAATTTCAATACAATTCTTTTGGCACTTACAATCAGGGGTGGAGTGATCATCCCAATTTCTTGTGGGATCAATGGAATAATCAAGTTGGACCACCCAATTTCCAATATCATGGTCAGTTTGGTCTTCCAATGCCCAACCCTCCATTAAATCTCAATGTGCCACCTCTCCTTGAACCATATCACCAACCCCTTGAGTTTCAAAACATGGGTGAGGAGGCCAGACTGAATGAGCTTGAGAAATACATAGACCTGCTCACAACAAGTCAAAATACCATGGAGAAGCAACTCTCTGAACTGATAACCATGGTGCAAGAGGAGGAAACGGTTACATTACCTAGTCAGCCTAAACCGCCCCATCCCCAGTTTAATGATATTGAAAGTCCACCACCCCAGTTTGAGGTTAATGAGAGTCATTCCCAACAAGCTGCTTTTCATGATGATTTATTTATCGAGATTGAGTCTCCTCAAGATATTAGTGAAGTGAGATTTGATGAGCTACATGGGGAAATCCAATTTTTTCCTGAAATTTTTGATTTTAGTGAGCCTAATATTTTTATTGATTTAGAATCAGATTTTCATGATAACATAGAAACCCAGGAAATTCGATCTCCTCCTGTCTCTTTGGAAAACTTAGATAATTGTCATTTTGAGGATTCCATTGTCTCACATGTTGATTTGTCCAAACCTCCTAGGTTTGACGATTTTATTGAGGAGGACAATGTTAGTCATAATGCCTTTCAAGCATATTTCCATGATCCTTATTTAGCAAACCAAGTTATGCAAAGAGCGGATAGTTGTATTGCTAGGATTGATTTGAATAAACCTCTAATTTTTTATGATTGTTTAGATGAGGCTATTCATAATCCTTTTTATGCTTATTGTGATCCGTTTCTGGTTAGTTTTTCAAAGAATGATAGGTGTTCTACATTGCAAATGGGAGAGAAGGGAAGGATTTATGGCCTGAGTTTTATTGCTTTAATTTTTCCACTGTCCCATGAGGATAGATTTTTCTATTGGATATTTTTCAGCTGTGTTTAACTTCCATATTATTTCTCGCTTTACTAAAATTCATGGTCGAGTGTTTTTTGGGTCTGAAGCTATTTCTCCATTTACTGGCCATGGATTGAGATTTCTGTTACTGGTCCTAGCACTTTTTGTAGAGCTCATCATTCTTCATGACCCTCTTTTTTTATTATATCTGGTAAGTGCCTTCATCTACTCCCTTGTCCTTATTTTTTTTTCTTTTATGCATGCATTGAAGACACTGCATGAATTAAGTGTGGGGGGGATGTTGGGCTTAATTGGTGAATTTTGATTGTGACAATAGTTTGATTTTGTGCATATGTCTCTTTGATTGCAAAATGAGAGAGAGAGAGAGGGAATTAGGTGTCCTAGCATACAAAATAATAAAAAATCCCTTTTCAAGGATGGTGATTGGTTTGTATCCGGTGAGAGTGACTGAATTGGAAAATATGAGCATTATTTCATTTGATGGTTAGATTTCTCTATGTATTTTATGGACCCTTTGATCTTTTGGCTAGTAGTTGAGACCAATTTGTTTGTGGCAAGGCAAAGCATGAAAGTGAATGAAAGAAAAAAAAGAAAAAAGAAAGGAAGGTGGAATTCATTGGGACTAGACAGGGCACTATGCCTCATGAAGCAGGGTGACTAGATCGAAATTCCTTGGAAGGAAACTCAAAAAACTCTTGCATCATTGTCTCAATGTCTTATGGATATATGCAAAAAGCGAAGCTACCAAGTATTTGGGTAGCTGGTGTATGCTCCATCATGTCATGCAGAGAACAGTAGTGGAGTAGAAATAGAGTTTGTGGTTGAGAAAGAAAAAACTTTTACCTTAATGCTTGAAAAAAAAAGAAAGTATGGTCAACAATACTCAATGCCTAAGTCTTTGGTTCCATCGATGCTATGGGGGGGTTTACTTGAAGGTGAGTAGTGTTCAGAAAATATGAGGAGATCCCTTTAACTTGATGCATGCTTGTTACTTGAATTGATGTGGGGTGATAAAATTCAAGTGTGGGGGAACCTTTGGCTCCTTAATCTTAGTTGAGTATTTCTTTGAGATTGTGTGCCCTATCTTACTTATGCCATGAGAAAAATTTACATCATTCTTTTTGATTTATTGAATTTTGGGTGTATATTCACTGCAAACACCCACGAGACACAACTCGTCCACTAGGGGTAACCTAGGGGTTGAAAGGCTTGTTGCACATGCTAACTGCAACCGTGATTCCTACGAAAGTGAGTTAGGATTTTCTGCATTCTAAGTTAGTTTTTGTTTTTGTTTACTTGAGGACAAGTAACATTCAAGTGTGGGGGAATCTGATGAGCATATTTATGTGTGAAATCTTAGGGCATAAAACATACATTTTACCACATTGGACAGAGTTACTCGGTGCTTTCTTGTGCTTTTTAGGTTTTAGGTGAATTCTTGTGAAAATGGAGGAGATGATGCTAAGAAAATATTTTTAAGCTGTTTAAAGGTGTTAATGGCTTGGATACGTAGCCCATCGAGTCAGCTTTGTAACGGTTCAAACGACACTTGATTCCGATTTGAAACGAAGAAGTTACGGTCGTTTCCGTAACGAAGCACGAAAATGGTCTATAGGGGTTTATTTATAATTATTGACAATCGACCGGAGACAAAGTGAAGCGAAAGTTCAGATTCCAGGGGCCTTAACGCAATTATTAGAAGTTATATTTCCTGTACCCGAAAGATTCCATTTGGAGGGCTCTGGACAGTCCAACTTCAACTTGAGATATCTTGGGGTCCCGAACTCCAAATTAGACGAAATTTGGGTCTATTTTGGGTGATTTTTCACAAGGAACACAATGGTGAGGCCTATATAACCACCCCATGCTCCATGTTTCCTGAAGGACAAAATGGGTATTTTATTTATTCTTGAAGGAATCCTAGTCATCACCTTACTCTCTCTCTCTTCCAACTTCTCAAGGGCACTTCTGAAATTCTACTTGGGATAGATTTATTTTGAAAGATATTCTCTCACCTATGGAAAGTTGAAAAGTCAAAGCATCTTTGATTTTATTGCTTGGAGAAGATATCTACAAAGAAAAGGAAGCACTTGTTAGAATTGGAAGTTTACTTTTCTAGAAATAGAAGGTCTATGTAAACAATCTTCTCTTCTTCTTCTTTCTATTTTTTTTTTCTTCTTAGGATTCAAGGCATTGTAAAAGAGGAAGGAGAAGAGAATATTCTCTTTTCTTAGGGAATATTTCTCCTACACTTCCCTCTTCTCTCTTCTCCTCTCTTCCCCCTATAAATATCCCTTGCCCTTTGGGTTGTAAGAAGTTAGTTTTTTAGTCCAGTTTTAGTTAGTTTCTAGTTCAATTTTAATTCAGTTTTTAATGTAATTTTTAGTTCATTCACTTAGTAAAATTTCTTTTCTTCTCCTTCTAAGTTGTGATATTTGGCTTTTCTAAGTTCTAGTTTGCTTTTTGATTTTCATTTAATGGTTGTAGTAGGTTTAGTTTATGCTTTAATTTCAATTTAAGTCTTCACTTGGGTTGTAATTTTTTAATTCTAGTTTAGGTTTTAAGCCTTCTAGTGTAAGTTCTTAAGTTGATGACAAGACTTGAAGATTTAGAAGAGGAGGCCAAGGTAAATTTATGAAGTATTCAAGCTTTTCAGTTACATTCATGCAAGCACATCCAGGTTTTACTATCTAAACTCTCAATCTCAATCTCCCTCTCCTCTATCTTTCTCTATCTTCTTCTTCTTCTCCCTCTATTTCTTTTATTTTTTTTATATGATTGTGGTATGTGGATGCACTTTTATTCCCTTATTTCTTTTTATGTGATTATGAAGTGTGGCTACGTTTTGTTATTCCTTCCAATTTACGTTAGTTTGATAGGTTAGATGCTCATGTGTTAGGACGCCAACTTAATCCCTTAATTTTGTTAGATGCTTATGAGTTAGGATGCATTAATTTTCATTAGTTTCATTAGTTTAATTTAACACTTTAATTTGGTTCACTTTGCATTACTTTTAAGTTAGTTAAATAGAGTGGCGTATATCTCCTCGTGTTCGACCCGTAGCTACGATTGACCCGTATGCTTGCGGTATAATTTTTAAACTCAAACATACTACTTCCCAGAATACATCATAAGAAGAATAAAGAAAAGTACAACTAGCAAGCTTGAAAAATAGAAACAATTAGAAGAAAGAGTCATAAACTCTAAAGATAACTAAGTTGAACTACTCCTGAGCCGGATCGGGTGGTGGCTGAGGTGGATGCGAATCAACCTGAAAGTGAGCATCCCAAAAGTCCAATCTCTGTCCCATGGTACCCATCCTACTCTCCAGAGAAGAGAAGCCTTGCTGCACCATAGTAGAAAGCCCTGCAAGTTGGCCATTCATAGCTCAAAGCTGCAACAACATATCCCTCATGCTATAGGTCTCCGAAGAAGGAGGTGCTACTTGTGAAGTTGAAGCTACAAACTGACCTACATCCGGAAGAACTCCTGGCTGCGGACCAATCCCTCCTAGATCGCCTCCTCGAACCACATTCTCAACCTCCACATCACTACCTGGGGTATCTAGCAGCCACATCTTCTTAATAATGGTTTTGCCAATAGGAGCCTCACCTTCTCCCTTTCAACCTCACCAGCAAAACTGACTCCAAAGTGTCTAAACACCTGAGAGAGAAGCCTGCCATATTGTTACACCCGCACCCAAAATACATCCTAATACCCCAGGTCAAATTGGAATTTTATGGACGGGTGATGCCATGATGGCAATGGTCAACACCTGTGACCTTGAACCTTAAATTCTATTAAAAGTATCCCTTCAAAGGCCTGAAAGTACAGGTCAAAGCCCTGCTACTTTCCTTGAGGTTTGGGCCCTAACAGCAGCAACAGAATCACGAACGGACTCACCAAACTGGTTTCGTTCTTGGATCCGTCCATATTGTGTTTTTGCCCTTTTTATGTATTTTTGTGTGAACCCACGTCCCCGTGTCCCGGACACCATAACTAGACCCTCGGACAAGATGGACTCCCACCCTTACCTTCTTTTGGTTAGTTGGGCCATGAAAGTGAGCCCACAAGACTTAACTTGAATAAATAATGGGTCCTTATATTTAACTTGAGCCAAAAAAGCCCTAAAACTAACATACCTATATAGGACCTTAGGCTAAACCACATGTATCCTACCCAATTAGACTTATTAGGGTTGGTGACCTTAGCCAAACAAGCCTTAAGGCCCACTTAAACCTAAAGGACCACCCTTAGTCTTAGGGGGTACCTAGGCAAACAGGCCCTAAGGCCTCTTTTGATCTTTAAAAGATAGGGCTCAGCCCAAGATTCCCCCATCTCTCCCCCTCCAAGCGAAACCGTGAAGGAGAAGAAGAAAGGAAGAGGAATGGGAGGGAAAAGGAAGAAGATGGAAGGCAAGCCAAAGGGGTTTGGCTGCCCTACCTTTCCTCCTCTTGCTGTCCGGACAAGGATTGAAGAAAAGAAGAAAAAGGGAAGAAGGAGAGAGGAGGAGGTGGATCTTCAAGGCTAGCTAGGGCTGGGATTGGAGCTCTCCATTCACCAAGGTATGTTCTATCTCTTGGTACCTCCCTCTTCTCCATTTACATTCTTAAGTTGAGTAGGTTTCTTGAGTTTGAGCTAACCTAGGATTCTATTTGGGACTCAAGGTGATGCTTAGCCCTTAAATGGGGCTCTAATAGTGAAGGCCAAGCTCTATTGGAGGCTCCTATTAGCCACCTTACAGCCTTTGTTGCTGATTCCCTGGTTTTCAGACCCTAAACCCTATGTTGGACCAAAATAGGAATTAGATCCTTATGTGATCTTGGATCCATGAGGTAGGCCTAGGTTGTAGTGGCCCTAGGAAGACCTAAGACCTCCCTCCATGACCTTGAGTGCCATGTGAACTCCAGGTTCAAAGATGGAGGAGAAAACCTAAAGAAATCTCAGAAAGAACTTCGACGGACGCACGAACGGAGTCACCATTGTGGTTTCGTCCAGTGTATTCTGGTAACTGGTTTAGATGGATGCAGGAACATATTTACTCTATTGCTTTCGTCTGTGGTTCCGTTCCCTCTCGGGAGTGTCTCAGGGACCGAACTGATGCAGGGACGGATTCATGAAGAGGTTTTGTAGTTCCATTCGCTCTCAGGTATGCCTCAGGGTTCGAACGGATGCAGGAACGGATCCAGGTGGAAGTTTCGTCTGTGGATCCGTCCCTTGTGTTTTGACCTGTTGGTCTGAACGGAGTCAGGGACAGACTCACCCTTTTGCTTTCGTCTACGAGTCTGTCCGTGCTGTCTTAGATGAAACTCAACATTAACCTTGGGGGCATGACATAGGACCCCTCTATACTTCTTTTAACATTTGCTCTTATGTTCTTAGGCTACCCAACTTAATGGATAGAAGGTGCACCGGTGAGATTCATGTCAACCACGTCGGGTGATACCCGAGTTAGGTGAGTGGGTTTTGGGTGATTTGTTTGGGCTTGAATATTTATTAAACAATCATTATTATGTTATTATATGAATTATAAGCATTTTGTGCATTGCATAATTTATCTTGATTGAGAACATGGAATGATTGTGATATGTTAATAGTTTACTAAGGTATTGGGCCACGGTGCCTGGGGTACCAGTATCGGAACCCCCAAAATGATTATAAAATATGTTGATTGTCATCCTGACCTATAAGCGCCGTGCCGTGCTGGTATCCAGGTACTAGATGGAATGGGACGTTGATGCACCCAGAATACCTCTCAGGACGATAGGACTTGCATGTAATATATCTGTGGTCAGGATTCTTGCTCTCTTATGCTACGACTCTTACCAACAGGGGTTTATGTGTTGGATAGTCTGAGCACTTGTTTTCTATGGGGGAGAGAGGCCAGGTCAGGGGTAGTGATGGCTATCAGGGTCTGCCACTGGGTGGTTTGATGGCTTTTATCAGCGTAGGATCCCTCATGATAACTAAGGTTTCATTTTGGCGATAAGTTAAGTAACCCACAGTGTCTCCCGAGTTATCACAATAGCATACACTTGACTTAGAATTTGTGTGTTAGGTGGAAAATGAATCTAACATGTGCATGCATTATACATTGTTGGTAATTGCGTGTTTGTGTGTATGTGCATTTCCCTTTGCTCTCTCACTAGTTTGTGGAGCTAACCCCGTTGCGCAACCTCTTTTTAGTTGATATGCAGGTAATCTCTTGATGCGTACTTACGATTACGATCGAGTGGAGCCGATGGCTTGGACTTGGATGTCGATGTACAACCAAGAATGGTGCCCTTGTGGCATGATTTAAATATTTATTACTGTATTCATCTTCATTCATGTATGAACTTCTTGTGTAAATGTACAGAAATTACTGGATGGATACGGGATACTGTAACTAAATTATTTGTTATCATTAGAGAATCGATGTTTTGTATTCATATGATTTAAAATGATTACGCTTCCGCTAACCTCAATCTCTGTAATTGGAATGATTTATTCCATTTGGATACGTTCCCTGACATTATCATGCATTGATAATTGGGTAGACTGTGGCTCGGGACACTGTATTTGTGATCCTGGTAGTATTGGGATGACACTTGTCGTCCCAGTCACCCCTATTCTTGTAAATACCCTTTATTGGGATGGGGATGTGTTGCGTGTGAAAACCCCCATCACCAGGTTCGCCCACGGTTGAGCCTACAAAAACCGAGTGGGCATAAGAGAGTCGGTGTGGCTCCGGCCAAGGACTCTCCGATGCTTAAGTTAGGTCTCCGGTGCAACAATGTATCAACTTAGTATAAGTCAAGTGATCGTTTGGAGCTCCATACCAGAGTATTTATAGGATGAGTTGAGGTGGCCGGATAAGTCCTTGTATAGTAAGAGTTTGTTATTGGTTGGGCTCTTCTATGCGGAGCAGAGTGGAGAGTTATTCTCAGAGTTGGACTCCTAATGAGGTAAGAGTCCTTATTGGAGTGTGATTCGATTCTGTCGCTGGATTGCGGCCCAATTCATATCCCACGATTGTTGGGGTATGACGACATGGCTCGGTGATTTTGGGCTAGTCGTGGTTACCGCCTCGGGCGGGGCCTCAACCTTGGAAGGTCGTGCCCTAGCTACTAGGCTTTGTGCTCGACACAAATGGCCGGCGTGTTCGACCTTGTCGTGATGCTTGGCTCGGCAAGCCCATTAGAGTTACAGACTGCATGGGAGCTTGGCTAGGTACTCATCCTTAGCGACGATTAACCATTTGGCCAAGCTTGGTGGGCTCGGCTCAGTGCTTGACGACTGTAATGGTCGCCCTTGGTGCTCGGCCATGTAGGTAGGTGGGGGGATCGCCTCTCACACAATGTCTGGTTTAGGGCCTATCGTTTAGTTCGGCCAGCTCGGCTCAGTCCTCGGGTTTGGCCCGATTCAGTCCATGTGTCACCCTCTAAATGGTGGACTATATTATGGCTCATCATAGGCCCCCCACTCATCAAGGCTCGGTTCGACCTTGATGAGTATGGTTCTCCGTTCGCTAATTACTCCCTTCCGAGGCCGAGTCCGAGCTCTCCTTCAAAGAGGATTTGATGTCTCGTACGGATTCTGACAGTTACATTGTCAGTGACACGTCACTTGGTGCCATTATGACAGTCAGGAATTCAAACCATCCACAGATTTGGACCGTTGGATCTCCTTCCCCGGATGTTTTTCGACCATTGGATCTCGGCGACTCGGTGGCTATAAATAGCAAAGGCTCTTCTTTCATTTGTCACTGTTCAAATATTCAGAGTGCTCGGCCTACTCAGAGTCCTCGAATCTCCAAGTGCTCGGCTTTTCTCTAGCGTTTAGTTCGTCCGGCTCATCGTCCAAGCTTTATTTAATCAGTAAGTTCCCTTCTTCCAGCATGTCAGTTGGT
Organism: Telopea speciosissima; assembly: GCF_018873765.1. Lineage (NCBI taxonomy): Eukaryota > Viridiplantae > Streptophyta > Magnoliopsida > Proteales > Proteaceae > Telopea > Telopea speciosissima. Next base: position 35,213,902 of record NC_057923.1, on the reverse strand, counting down.
AGTGATTCCGTGGGTGAAGTGCTCGCCGGGGTGTGAGGGATCATGAGTCCGAGCTGAGAGCTCTCCACCATTTCTCCCATAATAGACTTGCTAGGCTCGGCCTTGGATGAGGCCGTAGTGGTGGAATCCCGTCTAAACGATGGTGCTGAAGGCCCTCTCCCCCAAGAGTCTTGCCAACAGGCTTAGCCCATTCCCGAAGACCGTGCTGAGCGCTTGGGTTCGTCTTTGACTGAATACGGAGAATCAGATGAAAAGAGATCTTTTGACGATGAGATCGATTAGGTTGACTCCTCTACGGACGTCCCAAAGCCCACCAAGGGAAGTGTCGATGTGGTCGAGAGCACGGTCACTGAGGCTGAGCTTCAGCGGTTGAGGGAGACTTACGCCATTCTTGAGGACATCATGCTCCGAGCTCCGCGTCATCGGGAGATGGCCTGCTTCATTAGGCCCGGTGAGGTGGCTCTGTACGAGATCACCTTCAAGTATGGCTTCAGGTTCCCCGTGCTCAGCCTGGTGGACCAAATTTTAGATCGCTTCCACTTGTCCCCGGGTCAGCTAACCCAGAACGCGTGGTTGCTAATGTATAGCTTTCACATCTTCTTCAGCAGGATGGGTTGAGTCGCAAGCGTGAACCTCTTCTCTCGGCTCTGGTATTTGAAGAAGTACAAGGATAACAGGTGGTACTATTTCACCCGTTGAGCATAAAAGTGCTCGAAATTGAACTCCTATAAATACCTGAGCCGAGTGCCGACCTCCAACAAACACTGGAAGCCTCGATTCTTTTTTGCTTCCATTCCTGACTGTCCCTTCCCAACCGAGTGGAAGGAGATAAAATTGAGTTATGTCAACTGGGTGTTGCCTTTGAATGAGTATGAGCAGACCTCGTACGATCAGATTCTTCAGCACACCCCCTTTAATGTTCTCCAGCTCCTGGATGAGGAGTTCCTCCGATTATGGAGGCTGACCCCAGGTAGGAATTCCGAGCCAAGCTCAAATACTTGTGATTTTCGATTGATTGAATTTTTCTAACCTTACTTTCCTTCTTTTCTTGCAGTGGTTAGCGCAGTGGTCAGCAATATCCCCCAACTCGATTCAGCTTGGTTGAAGGCTGAGCTCACTGAGGAGAGGAGGAGGAAGGCGGCCGAGAAGGCCAAGGCGAAGGCCGAGGCATCCAAGGTTGGAAAGGGGAAAGCATTAGTCGTACCGAGCCCAAAGGACGTGGTGGTCGGCCTGGAGGCCGAGAAGAATAAGGGCAAACTGAGCCCTCCAAACAATGAGAAGAAGAAGAGAGAGAAGGGCGATCAGAGCCCGTCGGGGGATCCGAAGCACCATAAACTCTCCTTCAACGTCAAAAGCACCAATCCCGGAGAGGTGTCCTCGGGTTCAGGAGTGGCCGGTCTAGCCTTGGGGAGGGCCTCGGCCAGCAACCTCCCAATCCGACCCCTCTGGAGTCTCTTCTAGGGGGACTCGGCTCTGCTCTCGGCCGCTTACGCTAAGGAGTGGCTTGACACCGGCCGCCTCCTCGCAGACAAGGCTATGATCTCAGACTTGAGCGTCGAGCTCTTGTCCATGCTATTTCGGGACGTGGCCATGGTGAGTTTTTCCCTCTTATTGCGATTATCCGCTTTATTCTTTCATGCTCGGTATTCTAATGTCGGCTCGGCTCATTTGTCTCAGGGTTTTTCTAAGGCGCTCGAGGCCACTCTTTTGCTCGAGGGGGAAATCTCGGACAATGCCTCTCTCAAGGCCCAGGCCAAGACGGTGGGGATGGAGGTCAAGAGGGCCATTTAGGTGCGTCAAGAGGCTGAAGAAAAGGTAGAGAAGGCCGAGTCCGACCTCAGGGCCCTTCGTGATGAGATGGACTCTCTCCGAGTCCAGAGCGAGAAGGAGGTGCGGGCCTTGAAGGTCGAGCTCAAGCAAGAAAAGAAGAAAGCTGAGGCCGATCTGGCCTATGCTCGGTCCGAGGTCGTGGCTGGGTACCTCCAGTCGAAGGACTTTAAGGAGTTGTGCCACAGCTTGAGGAAGCCTTCGTACTCGGTCGGCTATGACGAGGGCCGACCTGACCTATTGGCTAAGGTCAAGGCTGCCTACCCCGACCTTAACCTTTCTCGGTTCGATGATGACACAGTTATCGTGGTCGAGGACCTAGGAGAAGAGGATGGGGTCGAAGTTCACCAGATCGCTCCTGATGAGCACATTTATGTGTGAAATCTTAGGGCATAATGAATGCATTTTACCACATTGGACAGAGTTACTTTGGTGCTTTCTTGTGTTTTTCAGGTTTTTGGCTATTTTGTGCTATTCTGGACTATTGGGAGCTGCATGTCCGAATCTACACATAAAGTCACCATTTTTCTTTCCATGGTTGTAAAGAGGACTAAATTTTGAGTAAGATGGATATGACGAAATTCAATTACGCATCCGTTTAGGTTTCCATGCAGTTGATTATTTTTTTCAGGCCAAGAAACGATAATGGGTCAGAAATGAGCTGGAGTGCAACCCCATAGCCATTCTGCCACTTCCCAAGGGTATTTTTGACATCAAAGAAGGTATTGCTAATAAATGGTATAGATCTACTGCAAGTACAGGACTGTTTTAGCAATTTTCCAATCTTGAAGAGAGAGAAGAACTACTACCCACATGGGGGGACCCACATTGTCAAGCTTCCACTATTTTTTGGGGTGCACCAGGGTTCCTTGATTTTTAAAGGGTGCACCCTCCATGATTTTTTAAAGAGGACAGCTTGGGTATTTGATTTATTGTTGAGTGGAATCCTAGTCATCACTCTCTCTCTCCTCCAAATCTCCAAGGGCATTTTTGGGATTTGACTATGGATAGATTTCTTTTGGAGAAGATTCCCTTATCCTTGGAAGGTAGAAAAGTCAAACATTAAAGATGCCTTTATCACTTTACTTGGAGAAGACTCCTACAAAGAAAAAGAAGCAAAGAATAAAATTAGAAAGTCTACTTTTTAGAAAATAGCAGGTTTAGGGAGTTAAGCTTTGTATCTCTCCCTCTTTCTATTTTTTCTTTTTTTCTTGGGATTCAAGCAATTTGTATATGGTAAGCGAGATGAGAGAATATTTGGTTTTGGGAAGATTCTCTCCACCTTCTCTCCCCTCCATGGTTTTAGAAGAGTGAAGCCTCCTAGAACCGTGGAGGCCTCTCTCGCTCTCCTCTCTTCTCCTCTCTTCTCCTCTCCCCTTCTCTTATAAATACCCATGCTTTGGGGTGTAAAGAGTGTTAATTCTAATGCAATCTTAGTTTAGTTTTTTATGAGTTTTCTTCTTCTTCTCCTTCTAATTTGTGATTTCTCTAGTTCTAGTTTGATTTTATGAGCTTAGTTCAATGGTTGTAATGAGTTTATGCAAGCTTTAATTTTAATTAATGTCTTTAATATGGTTGTAATTTCTTAATTCTAGTTTAGTTTTAAAGCTTTTTAGTCTAAGTTCCTAAGTTTGTGAGAAGACTTGGAGATTTGGAAGAGGAAGCCATGCAAGGATTATTCAAGTTGTTCAAGCTTCTTCAATTACATTCATGCAAAGCCTAATTAATTCATGCACTTTCAACTTTGGTAGAAGAGAGTATTAGTTCTTATTTTTAGTTTTATTTTATTCTTCTTCTTAATCTCTTACTTCTTCCATTGTTTTTTATTTTAGTCTCATTCTCATCTCATCTAATCCCTCCATTCTATTAGGAATCTTAATTCTCCATTATTTTTATTTTATTCTCATTCTCTACCTCTCTAATTCTTCCATGCTTATGCAATTTTATTTTTTTATTTACTATCATTATCATGCATTATGTTAGAATTTTAATTTAATTATTTTTTGTTTAAATTTCAGATTTGGTAGTGCCATTTCAAGTGTGTTAAAAAAAGCAAGCAATTTCAGTCCGGTTCAAGCACCTTTGGGTTTCACCTCTTTAATCTTTTAGCTTTATTCTTCCTTTGTTTTTTTTTTGTGTGGTTGTGATATGTGGCTGTGGTTATTCAATCCTTCAATCCACGTTAGTATTGATAGGTTAGATGGATGTGTATTAGGGCGCCAATTCAATTCGTTTGATACGTAATTTTGCTAGATACTTGTGAGTTAGGATACGTTAGTTTAATTATCGTTAGTTTAATCCAACATTTAATTGATTTGGTTCACTTTGCATTGTTTTAAAGTGAGTAAGATAGAGTGGCATACATCTCCTTGTGTTCGACCTGTAGCTACGATTGATCCGCACACTTGCGATTATTGTTTCTTGCAAACAAGTTTTGGCGCCGTTGCCGGGGAGAGTATTGTCCACTTTATTTTTCTGATTTTTAAGTAATTCAAAGTGCTTTAGTTTCTTCTCTTTCACCTCTTCTTTTTCGAAAAAAAAAAGAAGTATTTGAAAACCTCATCTTGTTTCTCTTCTGTTTCAAAGACTGTGCGCCCAATCTAAAGTCCTTCATATGCCCAAACCCTACCTCTTTTGGTGTCTCTCATAGGATTAAGTTACCTATGACGCTGCATCTTGACTTGGTTGGATGGATTGGCATGTGACTTATCTTTGGAGGTGACCAACTTTGATAACAGGAAAGCAACATAGTAAGTGCTCTTGGAAACAGAAACATATAGTAGTCCTCCACTCTACATCAGAATCCACTTGGAGTCGCCCGTAGGTGGTTATTGAAGACTATACGGGTTCCCTTGCTGTCAACCTATATGGCAACCTTGCAGCTTTGGAACCACTGTTTCGATTCTTGAGGGACAGATGCACCATCTACCTTGGACTCTCTTGTTTTTAGTGATTTTTTCTAGTCTTTTATTTTTCCTTAATTTTTTTAAAGGAGACCTCATATCTGTTTAGGTGGCTACAGTGTGGACCCGTGATTCAAGCAACCGTCTTTTTAGAATACCACCATCTCCACCACCTTTGAGCCCACCTTTGACCATGGGTGACCAACAACCCAAGACTCTTAAGGATAGGTTTTACCCTCCTAGGGCTGCACAACCTTCTTGTATCAATCTACCTATTGCTACAGGGAACAATTATGAACTCAAGACCAACTTCATTAGCATGCTACCCCACTTCCATGGGATGGCCAATGAAGATGCATATCTCTTCCTTAGGGAATTTGAGGAGGTTTGTGTTCTAATTAAGGTTCAAAATTTAACTGATGATGCAGTTAGGCTCTGGTTCATAACCTTTGCCCTGAAGGACCATGCCAAGAAGTGGCTCTATGGACTGCCAACTAATTCCATTTCTACATGGGATGAGTTCACCATTTTCTTCTTGAGAAAATTTTTCCCTCTTCACAAGACCAATAAACTCAAGAGTGACATACTCCAATTCAGGCAGAAACCACATGAGTCATTCTCTAGATTCATGGAAAGATTCAAAGACCTCCTGTTAGAATGCCCTCACCATGGTATTGACTTGTGGCAAATCTGCCAAATTATTTATGAGGGCATAGACTTTCAGACCAAGCAGCTTTTAGAATCTGTGTCCTACAGGATTTACCTCTTTTACTGATGAGAATGAGGCCTGGACATTCTTAACCAACTTAGCTGAAAAGACTAGGGAGTGGGAATCTTCCCAAGAGGCTGAAAGGACCACTAAGAGGTACCTCATTGGGGGTATGCCAGCAAAGGAAGCCAAACTGGATAGCCTCATCAAAAGGTTAGAGTCCATTGTCCCTAAAGAGCCTATACCGGTTAACCAGGTCAACCATGTGTCTATATGCAGTTGGTGCCATGCACCTGGACATCTTTTAGAGGAATGCCCCAACACCTTTGTGGGAAATTCCAATACTGAGAATGTGAGTGCTCTCTACCAAAATAATCCATATAGCAACACTTACAATCTAGGATGGAGAAATCACCCTAATTTCTCCTGGAATCAAGGGAACCAAGCAGGCCCATCCAACTTTAACCATCAAGGCCAGCTTGGTCTCCAAAGGCCCAACTTTGCACCACAAAATCAAGGTATATCTCCTCATCCTTTCCCCCCTCGTCCTTATTTATGACCTTCTATGAATTCTGCTAGGCCACCTCTCTTTGCACCTTATCAGCAATCCCCAGGGTTTACCAATACAGGAGAGGAAACAAGAATAAGTGAGCTGGAGAAAAGCATGGCCCTTCTCATGACAAGACACAATAATATAGAGAAGCAACTCACTTAGCTTGTCAACATCATGCATGAGAGGGAAAAAGGAAAGTTACCTAGCCAACCTGAGCCAAATCCTAGACATCAAACTCTAAATCAGCAAGGTACCCAAGCTCCTCCACTCAATGTTGCACAAGGCCAACAACATCAAGGGCCCTCCAGCCAGGTAAATGCTGTATATGCTTTAAGGAGTGGCCGTGAGTATCAACAGGTTAGGTACACCTCAGTCTTTACCATCTCATACTCCTGTTGACTCTCCCCCTTCTGAAGAGGCCATTGTAGTGCCTTCTGTTCCTGGTTCGTCTGATGAACCTAAAGAAATTTTAGATGATTTGGTTGAGGAAACCAAAGATGATTCTGTTGAGGAAGTGAAAAGGACCACCCCTGAGAGAGTTTATACCCCACTTGCCCCTTTCCCAAATAGGCTGGTTCGCAAGAAGTCTCCTTCTGTGGAGAAGATACTAGATATTTTTAAGCAGGTTTAGGTGAACATTCCTTTACTGGATGCTATAGCCCAGGTCCCCGCTTATGCTAAAGTCCTCAAAAACTTATGCACCCAAAAGCGGATCACCTATGTGCCCAAAAAGGCATTCTTGGCTGCTAATATAAGTTCTCTCATCGTACAACGAGTAGCAGGCAAGCATAAGGATCCTGGAAGCTCTACCATCTCTTGCACTATAGGCAACACCACTATTGATCATGCCCTATTGGACCTTGGTGCAAGTGTGAACCTGTTATCCTTTCATGTCTACCAATAACTGGGATTGGGAGAGCTGAAACCCACCAGAATTACTCTTTAACTTGTAGACAGGTCGGTTAAAGTTTTAAAGGGGATGGTTGAGGATGTCCTGCTAAAGGTTCGGGAATTTGTATTTCCTATGGATTTTATTATCTTAGATACCTAACCTACTGCAAATTTTAAGGACCAAATGCCAATTATCTTGGGTAGACCTTTCCTTGCTACCAGTAATGCTTTAATCAATTGTAAGAATGGTCCCATGAAACTAACTTTTGGCAATACTTCTGTGGACTCTTTAATGTGTTTAGGTTTGGCAAGCAGCCTGATATGGATGAAGAGGTACATATGCTTCAGGGATTTTCTGATGATGTCGATACTTTCTTTGAGATTGATTTTGATTCAGGATTTCAGGAATGTATGCAGGAATTGGAAGGTGTTGATGATACCACCTTATCTGAGGTCTAGAGCATCCAACCACCATTGGAGCCCCTTGGACCCCTATCCACCTCCATTCCTAAATCCTCCATTATTGAGCCCCCCATATTAGAGTTGAAAGCATTGCCCTCCAATCTCAAGTATGCCTTCCTAGGACATGATCACACTCTTCCTGTAATTATTGCTTCTGATTTGACTTCTATTCAGGAAGAAGAGTTGATCAAGCTTCTAAAAGAACATAAGGAAGCCATAGGTTAGACCATGTCAGACCTCAAAGGTATTAGCCCCTCCATTGTTCAACATCATATTCATCTGATGGAGAGTTCCAAACCTTCTAGGGAACCCCAAAGAAGGGCTAATCTTGTGATGAAAGAGACAATTAAGAAAGAGATCCTAAAGTGCTTAGATCATGGCATAATTTATCCTATTTCTGATAGCCAATGGGTGAGTCCTATGCAGGTTGTGCCTAAGAAAGGAGGAGTCACTGTAGTTGAGAATGCAAATAAAGAACTGATTCTAACCCGTATCCAAATGGGAAGGAGTGTGTGTATTGACTACAGAAAATTGAATGCGGCAACATGGAAGGACCACTTCCCCTTGCCTTTCAATGATCAAATGTTAGAGAGACTAGCTGGCCATGAATATTATTATTTTCTTGATGGATATGCAGGCTATAACCAAATCCCTATTGCTTTAGAGGACCAACATAAGACCACATTCACATGCCCATGTGGAACCTTTGCTTACTGGCATATGCCTTTTGGGCTTTGCAATGCCCCTGCTACTTTCCAAAGGTGCATGATGAGTATCTTTTCTGATATGGTAGAGCACTTCTTAGAAGTGTTTATGGATGATTTTTCTATTCACGGCTCTACCTTTTCTAATTGCATGCACCATCTTTCCTTGGTTCTTAAGAGATGCATAGAAAAAAATTTAGTCTTGAATTGGAAAAAGTGCCACTTCATGGTGAAGCAAGGCATTGTTCTTGGTCACATTGTGTCCAAAGATGGGATTCAGGTTGATAGATCTAAGGTGGACCTTATTGTCAATTTATCACCACCCAAGAGTGTGAATGACATTAGATCTTTTCTGGGCCATGCAGGTTTTTATAGAAGATTCATCAAGGATTTTAGCCAGATAGCTAGACCTCTAACTTTCCTTTTAGCAGAGGACTGCACTTTTGAGTTCTCCCCTGAGTGTCATGAGAGTTTTGAGCAATTGAAAAAAGAGTTGACCTCAACATCCATTATTCAAGCTCCAAATTGGACAATGCCATTTGAGCTTATGTGTGATGCCTCTGATTTTGCTATAGGGGCTATTTTTGGGCAAAGAATCAATAAATTGCCTCATGTCATTTATTATGCAAGTAGGACTCTTGATGATGCACAACTTAATTATACCACCATTGAGAAAGAATTTTTAGCTGTTGTATTTGCATTAGAGAAGTTCAGGCCCTACTTGATAAGCTCACATGTGATTGTGTATACTGACCATGCAGCTATCAAATATCTTGTGCAGAAGAAAGATGCCAAGGCTTGCCTCAATAGGTGGGTCCTCTTATTGCAAAAATTTGATCTTGAAATTAGGGATAAGAAAGGCAGTGAAAATTTGGTTGTAGATCATCTATCCCGGCTGCCTAATTCCTTGACTATTGATTCTCCAGTCAACAAGAACTTTCCTTATGAGTATCTGATGGCAGTGTCTAGTGAACCTTGGTTTGCTGACATTGTTAATTATTTGGTTACGAGTGTGACACCTGCACATTGGTCCACCCAAGATAAGAGTCGTTTCTTTTCACAGGTAAAATATTTCTTTTGGGATGATCCTTATCTGTTTAAGACTTGTCCGAATCAAGTTATCCGAAGATGTGTTGCTGATCATGAGCAACAATCTGTCTTATCTTTTTGCCATGATCAGGCTTGTGGAGACCATTTTGGGCCCAATAAGGCTGTGGGCAAGGTTTTACAGTGTGGATTTTATTGGCCTAGTCTTTTTAAAGACACTTTTACTTATTGCAAGGCGTATTCTTCATGCCAATCTTTAGGGCTTCTCACCAGGAGGAATATGATGCCCCTCAACCCAATTCTGGTGGTTGAGGTGTTTGATGTATGGGGTATAGATTTCATGGGGCCTTCCCCTAATTCTTTTGGTAACTTGTACATTTTACTTGCTGTGGACTATGTGTCCAAATGGATTGAGACAATTGCTTGTAAGACCGATGACCACAAGGTGGTTGTGAAATTTCTGAAGGAGAACATTTTCTCCCATTTTGGTACTCCCCGTGCTATCATTAGTGATCGGGGCAAGCACTTTTGCAACCGGCCCTTTGAGGCCCTCATGAGGAAGTATTGTGTTATTCACAAGTTGGCCACACCCTATCATCCCTAGACCAGTGGTTAGGTTGAGGTTTCAAATTGACAGATAAAGCAAATTTTTAAGAAAATCATCAAGCCGAACCGCAAGGATCGGTCTAATCGGTTGGTAGATACTTTGTGGGCCCATAAGACTACCTTTAAGACCGATCTTAGTCAATCTCTATACCGCCTGGTATATGGAAAGGCGTGTTACTTATCTATTGAGATAGAGCACAAAGCCTTTTGGGCTATTAAGAAGCTTAACTTTGATCTACCCACTACAGGTGCCCATAGGAAACTCCAACTATCTGAGTTGGATGAGTTGAGAAATGAGGCATATGAGAATGCCCGGATTTACAAAGTAAAAACCAAGGCTTTCCATGATAGGCATATTTTGAGAAAAACTTTTGAGGTAGGTCAGAAAATTTTGTTGTACAATTCATTTGCACATCTTTTCAGGTAAGTTGCGCTCTAGATGGGATGACCACTATATTGTTCAGACTGTTTATCCTCATGGGGTTGTTGAGGTTGTCAATCCAAGTACAGGTGCTACATTTAAGATAAATGGCCAATGTTTGAAGCCATACATTGAGATGCTCGTTCTAGCTATGGAAGAGGTCATGGATCTCCATGAACCTCTTTACCTTGAAGACTGATTTCCTGGTATGTTTGCCCTCCCTTGTCCTTATTTTCTCTTTTCTGCATGCATTGAGGACACTACATGAATTAAGTGTGTGTGGGGGGTGTGTTGGACTTCAATGGTGAATTTTGATTGTGGAGGTAGTTTTAGTTTTGGACTTCATTGGTGAATTTTGATTGTGGCGGTATTTTTGGTTTTGTGGATACATTTCTTTGATTACGAAGTGAGAGAGAGAGGGAAATAGGTGCCCTAGCATGCGAAATAATAAAAAAATCCCTTTTCAAGGACAGTAATTGGTATGTATCCGGTGAGAGGGACTGAGTTGGAAAATATGAGTACTATTTCGTTTGATGGCTAGATTCCTCTATGTGTTTTATGGACCCTTTGATCTTTTGGCTAGTAGCTAAGACCAATTTGTTTGTGAAAAAGCAAGGCATGAAAGTGAATGAAAAAAAAAAGAAGAAAGAAACAAGAAAGGAATTGGAATTCCTTGGGACTAGACAGGGCACTGGTGCCTCAGGAAGCAGGGTTACTTGTTCAAAATTCCTTGGAAGGAAACTCAAAAAAAAAAAAAAAAAAAACTCTTGCATCAATGTCTCAATGTCTTTATGGATATATGCAAAAAGTGAAACTACCAAGTATTTGGGTGTCTGTGTATGCTCCACCATGTCATTCAGGGAACAGTAGTGGAGTAGAAATAGAGTTTACTATTGAGAAAGAAAAGTTATTACCTTAATGCCTGGAAAGAAATAATGGTAAAAAATACTCAAAGCCTAAGTCTTTGGTTCCATCAATGCTATGAGTGGTTTACCTGAAGGTGAGTAGTGTTCAGAAAATATGAGTAGATCCCTTGACCTTGATGCATGCTTGTTACTTGAATTGATGTGGGGTGATAAAATTCAAGTGTGGGGGAACCTTTGACTCCTTGATCTTTAGTTGAGCATTTTTTAGGATTATGTGCACTATCCTACTTATGCCATGATTGAAATTTGCAGCATATTTTTGATTTATTGAATTTTGGGTGTACATTCACCGCAAACACCCACGAGACAAAACTCGTCCACTAGGGTTAACCTAGGGGTTCAAAAGCTTGTTGCACATGCTAAGTGCAACCGTGATTCCTACGAAAGTGAGTTAAGGTTTCTGCATTCTAGATTAGTTTTTTATTTTTGTTTACTTAAGGACAAGTAACGTTCAAGTGTGGGGGAATCTAATGAGCACATTTATGTGTAAAATCTTAGGGCATAATGCATGCATTTTACCACATTGGACAGAGTTACTTTGGTGCTTTCTTGTGCTTTTTAGGTTTTTGGCTATTTTGTGCTATTCTGGACTATCAGGAGCTACATGTCCGAATCTACACGTAAAGTCACCATTTTTCTTTCCATGGCTGTAAAGAGGACTAAATTTTGAGTAAGATGGACATGACGAAATTCAAGTACGCATCCGTTTAGGCCTCCATGCAGTCGATTATTCTTTTCAGGCCAAGAAAGGATAATGGGTCAGAAATGAGCTAGAGTGCAAGCCCATAGCCATTCTGCCACGTCCCAAGGGTATTTTTACATCAAAGCAGGTATTTCTAATCAATGGTGGAGATCTACTGCAAGTACAGGATCATTTCGGCAATTTTCCAACCTTAAAGAGAGAGAAGAACTGCTACCCACATGGGGGGACCCACTCTGTCAAGCTTCCACGATTTTTTGGGGTGCACCAGGGTTCCACGATTTTTAAAGGGTGCAGCCTCCACGATTTTTGAAAGAGGACAGCTTGGGTATTTGATTTATTGCTGAGTGGAATCTTAGGTATCACTCTCACTCTACTCCAAATCTCCAAGGGTATTTTTGGGATTTGACTATGGATAGATTTCTTTTGGAGAAGATTCCCTTATCCTTGGAAGGTTGAAAAGTCAAACATTGAAGATGCCTTGATGTTAAACCCTACCCCTGACTGACTAGAATCTTGACTGAAGGATAGGGACCCCTAACATGGCATCCAAGCACACTGTGGAGCATCACTCCAGCGATTGAAATTGACGAAGAAACCCTGAAGATGTCCTCCTACATACCTGTCAGAAGATGGACAGTTGATCCCTGTAATTGCACAGCTCACAACATAATGTATTGCCTGAACTCCAGGTATTCTCTCTCCTCTCCATAAATGAGGGACCCACACCTAAAAATGAGTGCAAAATACCCTGAGTGGCATGTGGGTGCAAGGCCCTGACCCTAGGTCAAACCCCTATGCAAGCCCACAGAGAATCAGCCTTGCTGAAATCTCTGGACGATGCACTGGGCGATGCAGACATCACCCAGAGTGGGAAATTACTATTTTTCTATTATTTGATCTGTGGGGACCACCCATATTGGACATGGGCACCCCCCATAGGTTGATGGAAGTTTGAGGGACCACCTCATACCTTTGGATAACTGTGGACCCCACCTGAGTGCCCAGAATGGCTGTGAATGCAATAAAAAATGCATTCTCAAAATAGGCCTTAGCAACCAAACAGGCCCTAGTCATGGGCTGGGCTATAAATAGCAGTGCCTTGGGCTCATTTAGAACCCTTAGCACTGTTGAAACCATGGAGGGAAGGAGAAGAAAGAAAAAGGAGAAAAGAGAAGGAGAAGAAGAAGAAAAGAGAAGGAGAAGGAGGAAGAGAATAGCCTTGCTTCCAAGGCTTTGATTCGAGCAGCCTCTGATCACTTCAGGTATAAAATCATACTTCTGAAATGCTGTTCTTTTACTGCTACTGTTCACCACTTCTTTTCCTTGGTGTTTTGATGGATATCTGGCTATTGGCAGCCCAGAACAGCTGGGGGCTGCTATGGACCATCTCAGATCCACCATGCAAACCTGATGCATGGAAGATCTGAGGTTTTTATGATGATTATGTTTCTGTTTTTCAAGCCTGAGACCGAAACATGGGCTGTGCCTGGCTGTACTATCCTGCGACACTAAGAATAGGTAGTTTGGAGTCCTGATTGCATGCCTTGGTTGCATGGAACCGAACACTAGGTGGTAGCAACCTTGAATTGTTGTTTTACACATAAATTCAGCTTTGCATGTAGCCAAAACCCTGATTTGTAACCAAGGATACCCTGGGTTACTATTCACTGGATTGGCTGGATAGCTTCTGGCAGCCAAGTGGTGGGCCCAAGTGAAAATCCACTTGGACCAGTGCAAAGTATGCCCCTGGGGGTCCAAGATGACCTAACATGCATGGGGAGAGGATCCATGCACTGCCCATAGCTCAAAACCTTGGAATCTCAGCCTGATTTCGGTTTTGCAATCTCTGGGCGATGCAGACATCACCCAGAGACATCGCTCAGTGAATGGAATTTCACTGTGAAGCTGATCTGACTGTATTGGGGTACCCAAGTGGGCCCCACAGGGAGGTGGAAAAAGACCAGAATGCCCCTCCCCACATCTGTCCTCATGTGTGAATGCTTTGGGTACCCAAGTGGGCCCCGCAGGACTTGGGAAACCCTGCTTGTGATAGTTCTGCTACACTGCCAAGTTGGTAATTGTACTCTGGGACCAATATAACCTAGGGACATGTATTAATGTAGTAAATGACCATTCTGCCCCTTGACCACAACTCTGGATGATGCACCGGGACATAGGCCTAAGGCCCAGTGCAAGGCCCAGATACTTCCAAGTGATGACCAACTGTACACTGAGTCAACCCAGTGAGCATAGATCAACCCTAGGACATCCAAAACCAGTCTAAAATAATAAACGACAAATTTCTAATTTATATCTAGGATTTGATCCCGCGCTCGAGGCCTATAGCCAGACTGCAGTCGAAACTAAAATTGCATTTGAATTTCTAGAACCAGACCCAGGTGAGTAAAATGTTATCGTGTATGTACGTGTAACAATATTAATTATGCCAGCAATTTAAATTCTTTAATTATGATGTTGTGTTACTTATTCAATTAAAATTTCTCAATTATTGCACATTATGTGACTGTTGATCAACACTACTTGAATTTATCATGATGAATGTGATTGATAGACTAGATGTCGTAGTTGGCTTGGAAATGAGGCCGGTGGTAGCCCGTAGTATGGGATACGGTTGACACCGCCTGACTCATATGATGCCATATAGACATGGGGTTAGAGATTCATCACCCGTGCTACGCACCCTTGCCAATAGGGGTTAAGGTGTTGGATTGGATAACTGTGAGGACTACCATAAAACCTCGGGCTTTTACACCGAGAAGCCTCAACACAGCTGGGATGCCCCAAGGCAAATATGCCGGGAAGCCTCGGGCTACAAGCTTGGGAAGCACCGAAAGGTGAATTATGGCTATATGCCACATACAAAGTTTATGCACCAGTAAGGTGGAATGATATTGAGTCAGTTACCTCACAAGTTCAATCATAGGGGGCTGGTCAGGCTAACCATGGAGAGCATGCTGGAGCTGACTGGTCCTCTCCGACAACTCAATGGGTGTATCGTGGGAAAGGGTAACCAAGCCCACACTAGGGATACATGTATTGGGGATTGTAGTAGCACTAACCAGCCTTAGTTGTATTGTTAGGTGGCTAATAAATAATCTGGACTTGCATATCATGTAGGATCATATGGAATGTGGTTGCATGTGCATGCATGATGATATGTTTTGCTCCAGAGCTCGGTGGGGCTCACACTCTATTATATATGTTTTTCTTCTAGATGATTCTGCAAGTGCATGCCGCTGTGGCATGGTGGCTGATTACGAGGAGGAGATCCCTGGTTATTATGATGATATTGGTGTGGATCCTGATGGAGGTCGTACTGATGATGTAAGCGTTCTCAGTGGTTGTTGATGAAGACCAGTGAGGGGCGCTTCTAATGCTTTTTGCCTTGGGGACTCCTTTTTGCTTCTGATAGGAGTTTATCCCCTTTTCTATTTCTGGTGTAGCCTTTTATTTTCCTTTTTGAGGTTTTGTTATCTCACTCTGTATATATATATATGTATTTTCCTTTTGTTTATGTATATGTTAGTCTTACTTTCAATTGTGGGTTGTACTGGGGAATGTTTTAGAACTTATGTATATATATATATCACCATCATTCTCGTATCGCTACGCTTCCTCTTTTGTTGTTAGAATTATAGTTTATTTATAGCACACGGATCTAACTTGTGGTAATGTGATGAATGTGGGACCGTGAATGTATTAACTGCCTCTAGATCTGTGGGGTTTGGCAGATTGCCGTTATGCAATTCGGGTCACCTACCTAATCCTCCCAGGGGGTCGTTTGGGGTGTGACAGAGCTTGGTATCAGAGCGTGAGGCTCTTCTTACATTCATGGGATGCAGAATAGGAATAAAAAACTATTAACATTAAAACATGTATAAAGTAAAAGCTACAGGGGAGGTAGAAGTAATTAAAAGACAGAGATGCAATAATTACATTAAGTTGAAGATAGCTGTGGTCAAGCCACTACAAGAGTTTGACTGAAGGTACTACATTCAAGTTTACATGAGCTAACAAAAAAAAAAGTAAATACATACACCATGAACAAAAAAAAGAAACTTACTACATAATCTATAAAAGTGAGATGAAAGTCAGAACTACATAAAGTTAAGATGGATTAAACATGTGGAAGCTGCCCGGTGTACTACTTTGTCGGTGGTAGGTCACTCGGTGGAGGCTGAGACTAGTGTGAGTCAATGCGGTAGAACCTGTCCCAAAAGTCCAGGCGCTGCTCTACAGTTCCCACTCTACTCTCTAGAGAGAAGCCCTGATCCATCCTGGTTGCCATATCAGTGAGCTGTGTACTAAGGCCCTGGAACTGTGACATCACCTATGACCACTCAGATGGCTCTGGCACATGTGAACTAGTGGCACCTGTCGCCTCATATGCAAGCAAGTCAGTAAACTGTGTACCCACCCCCTCTAGGTCGCCCTCTTCTCCATGCTCATCTCCCTGAATGTCTCCCTCATCACCTTGCATCTCTCCTAGCTTCTCATCTCCCTTCTGCTCATCTCCTAGCATCTCCATCTGCTCACCCTCCTCAGGAACACTCCCTGGCTCTCCTGGTACCTTCATCTTCAGAATCGAGGTCTTGTAATGGGCCTAGACCTGCCTCTCTCCATATACTCATCGCCCAGGGGAACCTCAAAGTGTCTGAAAACCAAAGTAAGGAACTTCCCATATGGAAGGTTCCCATCAGAAGGGTTCTGGGCGTGATATAGCATGGCCTGAAGTAGTAAATATGGGAGGTTTATAACTGGACCCCCCTTGCCCGCTCCCAGTAGGCAATAGGTAATATAGGCTCTCAGAATAGAAATACTGCCTCTGTTTCCACCTTTCGGGTAGATGTTATATGAGACACATCTACTAATAACTCGAGCACTGGGCTTATAGGAAGCCTCAGATTTAGGAGTACTCTCAGAACCAGTCAATGCTTTGAAGACCCTCCTCCTGGTCTCCAAAGAGAACATGCCAGAAATGCCAACCCTAGGCTTGTAGTAACACCTCTCACCAGTATCTGGTAGCCCTAGGATCCCTGCTAATGTGGCAGTGGTCAGTTTAATGTTCACCCCCTTGACCCTGCTCTCCAATCCAAATTCCCGTGCCCCAGATGGCACTAGGTTATAGTAAAAGTAACGAACCAAGTTGGGATAACAAGGTTCTATGGGTGATAACATAGAGGCCCAACCTAAGATGTTGAACCTAGTAAATAAATTGTACTGATGGAAGTCATCCACTTGGACCACCCGGCCATTGTCAATCTTTAGGGACCTAAACTTGTCCCAATCCTTGGAGTGCTCGTACCTAGAGAATAGGAACCGATCGAATTCTGGCTCCTCCGATGAAGAATCATCCCTAGGAGAAGAAGGTGGCACCGTAGAAGAAGAGGACTTCTCGCTCTCAGACCGTAGCCTCTTGCGTGCCATGGATTTCCTTGCCGTTCAGTGGCTAGTAGACATTAGGCTACAAAAAGGAAAGAAAAGAAGAAGTTAGGGCATGAGGAATTGATAAAAACCTAACCAAAACAAGAAAAATAAAGAAAAGACCTAAATTGGGGAATAAGGTTAAAGAATCTTACCCAAAGTAACGTAGGATCACGGAAAACCTGAGGAAATGCAAGGATTTGGTGTGGAAAAGGTCACACTAAGCTCCAAAGGTCCACCCTCGGTGTTTAGGAAGTTTTAGAAAAGAAATGGAATGAAATGGGGCCCTCTCGGATTGTTATATCTAAGCCCCGATTCTCTGGGTGATAGCACTGGGCGATGCATCTAATGCCCAGAGACATCGCCCAGAGATTAATTTGCTATTGTTTTTGCATAACAGCTTATGGAACTTTGGTATTTTGCCAAAAATACTTCAATAAACATAAAAACATGAATTTTTATGAAATATTCATGTTAGGGAATTAAAAAAATAAAAAAATAATATAATTAATCATTTAATTTAACTAATTAAATGAATCTAATTAATTCCTAATAAACTATCTAGGGAAGTTTAGCCAATGCTTGGGGATTTAAGAATTTTCTTTTGTATATAAATAAGTATTGATTGATAAATATGCTTATGCCTATACGAAATTAGTGTGTGCATGGATATTTAATATTACGTGCTTAATACTGTGCATGTACGAACCGAGTGGTTTGATGCTATGCAAAACTGAACCTAAATATTTAGGTATGTTGTAATACGTATCTATGAGGCTGGGGAACGTAGATCTTACCCTACCCACAGCCTAGGCTAACCAAGAATAGGGTTCAATAGGTTGTCCAGTCAAGTTGAAACCCTAGATGCTAAGATGCCTCGAGCCAACCCATTTATTTTCTCTTGCTCATCAGTCATACCTACAGCCATGTACTTAATTCTTTTAATTAAGTATTTATAGTGACTTGATGCTTAGAACCTTTTCATGACAGGACCATGCTACCCCATCCAGCCTGGAGACCCTGGCAGCATGATCTACATTGTCCAACTAAGGAGGAGGCTGCTTAGTATACAAAAGATATTGCCTCGTGCGGAGAACCACATGGCTTTTCTCTTGGCACTCACAGCAAATAGTGGACTGGAGGACCGAGTTATATATCTATCCTTGGCTGACGGAGTTAGGAGTGACATAGAATACCTACACGTACTAAAATTTATGCTTGGAAAGAAGCTGGAATTACTTGCCTATTAGGCTCAGGTAATATTTAAAAGCTTTTTGGTTAAAAATTTAAAATCTATCATATAGTGTCATGCATAGATTGCCATCGCATAAAATACTTAAAAAAAATATAAGAACACAAGTAAGAGAAACACTTCAAAGGAAAAAAAACTAATACAAGCAATAACTAATATAAAGATAATAATCAACCTTGCTGGTATGACAACATAAATCATTGGAACTGTGGAATAGGTGTGTACGTGTCTTAACTAGGAATTATTATGTTGACCTCAAAAGAAGTGTTGGATTATTGAATGTGTTGCTCTTTTCAGAAAAGCAACCATGGTCAACACAAGAAGTTCTCGAGGTGGTCGTAAAGGAAAACACCCTCAGTTTATACCGGAGGTTGAACTGCCAAATGCAGCTGAGGTTCAAAATTTTGAAGCATCGGCTGCTACTTCAGAGGCACCAACGGCTACTCAAGCTACTACTGCAGTACCTCAGCCGAGTATGGCAGCCGGCGAGGTAACTACATTCATGACCACTATGATGCGAACCATGCTGCAACAATAAGAATTGCTAGGCCAGATGTGTACGCAATTTGCAACCATGATGCATGAGCGTGTAGCTCCACCTCCACCACCTAATCGGCCCGTACTATTTCCACCACCTGTGCCTCAACACTTGGCGGAAAACTCTACCGCTAAGGTGATGGAGAGACTCAAGAAACTCCAACCACCTGTGTTTTCCAAATTGAACTCTGAGGCAATGCAGCCGGAGCGGTGGATTAGCGCATTAGAAAAGGCATTTGATGTACTCGAGTGCACAGATGCGCAAAAGCTGATATGCGCGGGTTATCAGCTACAAAATGAGGCTGAAGCTTGGTGGAAGGCCACTAAGCCAAATTTGGAAGCCACTCATCCGAATCCCACGTGGGAGCAGTTTAAAGAGGTCTTCTTTAGGGACTACTTCCCTGAGAGCTTTAGGGATAGGAAGGAAGCTGAGTTCATTGCATTGGTACAAGGGACCAAATCAGTGCTTGATTATCAACA
Source organism: Telopea speciosissima (assembly GCF_018873765.1). NCBI lineage: Eukaryota > Viridiplantae > Streptophyta > Magnoliopsida > Proteales > Proteaceae > Telopea > Telopea speciosissima. The sequence goes on along the minus strand of NC_057923.1, from coordinate 35,194,436 downwards.
ACGATTTGAAGATCTGTTCCATTTCGCTTCGGAGCACTTGAAAGGGGAAGTTAGTAAGACGAAGAAGTTTGAGAAAGGACTCAAGCTTGAGATCAGGTTTGTACCGTCGATTATGGACATTCGGGATTATGCTTAGATGGTCGATAAGGCGAAGACCATGGAAGATAGATTTAAAGAGAAGGAAAAAGAGAAGGCTACGACGTCGTCTGGGTTGAATAAAAGGCCGAACAATTTTTAGACTTTTGGTTGGCCAAACAAAGTGTATCGAGGAACAAGTTCAAGTCCTAATCCAACTCCGTACCATAGGCCACAACTGGGTCAGAACCCTTTCCGCCCTGCTTTTAGTCGACCTGCTCAACCGGCTACGAGTCAAGCAACAACAGCAGCTTCTCCAGCTCGACCAGCTATAAGTGAAGTGAGCCAAGCCTCAACACCTGGTGTTCCACCCTATAAGTGTTTCATGTGCAACAAAGAAGGGCACATGGCCAAAGAATGCAGATCGCGTGGGTACAACAATAACTCACCGAACCAGCCCTACGCTAGACCTTTAGCCACGGGACAATCGGACGCGAGGAAAGGTGTTCGTAATGAAAAATGAGGAAGTTGAGACGAATCCAGATGTACTGACAGGTAAGTCCGCTGAACATTACTAAGTTATAGAGAATAACTGGTTTATTTATGCAACCTAAGCAATATACAAACCCTAGGTACCCTGAGTGTCTCCACCATCCCTGCACGAGTACTATTCGACTCAGGTGCATCCCACTCTTTCGTTTCTATCACCTTTGCGAGTAGGATGGAAGATCAACCGAGAGACATCACGCACGACTTAGCAGTCAGCACACCAACGGGTAGTGTTGTGAGCTTGAAAGAAGTCTATGACCCCTGTCAGGTAGAAATTTGTGGGAGGAACTTGACCGCACAGCTAATAAAGCTCGATATGAAGGATTTTGATGTGATATTAGGCATGGATTGGCTGTCCGCCTATGGAGCAAATGTCATGTGTGCGGAAAAGAAGATAGTATTTAAGTTGGAAGATGGGTCAGTTTTCACCTATCAAAGTGAGCCAGTAAGGAAACCCAAACGGATAACTTTATCCGCCCTCCAAGCTCAGAAGTTGCTAGACGAAGGATGTCAAGGTTTTCTGGCCACAGTAATAAATACCGAGGCAAAGATAAAGCCTTTGGAGGAGCTTAATGTCGTCAGGGAATTTCTTGATGTTTTTCCAAAAGATCTGACTCAACTACCACCTAACTGCGAGATAGAGTTTGCGATTGACCTAATTCCTGGTGCAGCACCGGAATCTAAGGCACCATATCGAATGGCACCTATTGAATTGAAGGAGTTGCAGGTTGAATTGCGAGACCTGCTGAAGAAAGGCTTTATACGACCTAGCATATCACCCTAGGGAGCACCCGTGCTGTTCGTAAAGAAGAAGGATGGTAGCATGCGACTATGTATCGACTACCGCGAGCTGAATAAGCTGACCATCAAGAATCGATATCCATTGTCGTGCATTGATGACCTATTTGATCAGCTGCAAGGAGCGAGAGTTTTCTCCAAGATTGATCTTAGGTCTGGATACCATCAATTGAAGATCAAGAGCGGTGATATTCACAAAATGGCGTTTAGAACTAGATACGAACATTATGAATTCCTGGTTTTATCGTTTAGGTTAACCAACACCCCGACAGCGTTCATGGACATGATGAATAGGGTATTCCATGACATGTTGGATAAGTTCATCATTGTATTTATTGATGACATTCTGGTGTACTCCAAGAATGAAGAAGAGCATGCTCAGCACCTTACCTTCGTGGTGCAGCAGTTGCGGGAACACCAGCTATATGCCAAGTTTAGCAAATGTGAGTTTTGGCTTCACCAGATTGGATTCCTAGGACACATCATCACCAAGGACAGCATTCAAGTGGACCCAGATAAAGTGAAAGCGGTTCTCGAGTGGGAGACTCCGAAGAGTGCCACTGAGATCCAAAGTTTCTTAGGCTTGGCCAGATATTACTGGCGGTTTATTAAAAATTTCCCGCGTATCTCGGCACCCATGACAAAGCTAACAAAGAAGGGTGCCAAGTTTGAATGGAATTAAGCATGCGAGAAAAGCTTCCAGGAGTTAAGAAACCAGTTGGTGACGGCTCCAGTTTTAACTATCTCAGATGGAACTGGAGGAATGGTGGTATACACCGATGCATCCAGAACAAGATTGGGTGGCGTCCTAACGCAAAAAGGTAAAGTGATCACATATGCCTCACGAAAACTAAAGGAATATGAAAAGAACTACCCCACTCATAACTTGGAGTTGGCAGCGGTAGTTTTCACGTTGAAAATATGGCGACACTACCTATACGGTGAAAAGAGTGAAATCTTCCACGATCATAAAAGTCTGAAGTATTTCTTCACCCAGAAAGAGCTGAATATGAGACAGAGGCAGTGGTTAGAACTGGTAAAGGATTATGACTATGAAATCCATTACCACCCTGGCAAAGCCAACATTTTAGCGAATGCGTTAAGCAGAAAATCTAAGACTGCATCCCTCGCTTCCTTGGTCATAAGCGAGTAGTTGTTAGAGGAAGCTCAAAAGTTTGATCTAGAACTCGTGATCGAAGGAACGGCTATACAATTGGCAGCTATGGATTTACAACTGTCGATACCAGAGGAAGTAATTGCGAAGCAACCTTTGGACCCCCGAGTTAGCCAAAATAATTTGGGAAGTACAACAAGGAGTTCATAAGGACCCAGATTTTTCGTTGGCCCAAGATGGTGCATTGAAGTTTCGAGATAGATTGTGTGTGCCTGATGATTATGATGTCCAAGACTGAATCCTTAAAGAGGCACACAACTCACCCTATACAATTTACCCCGGAAGCACGAAGATGTACAAGGACTTGAAGAAGTACTACTGGTGGATTGGAATGAAAGAGACCATAGCAATATACGTGTCCAAGTGCCTCGCCTATCAACAGATAAAAGCAAAGAGACACCGATCGTATGGATTGTTGCAGCCACTCCCTATACCTGAATGGAAGTGGGAAAGGATTACTATGGACTTTGTGACAAATCTGCCCAACACCAGGAAGGGCATGAATGCGATTTGGGTGATTGTAGACGGAGTGACAAGGGCAGCCCACTTCATACCAATTAAAATAAGTTACTCAATAGAGAAGCTTGCCTAATTGTATATAGAAAACATAGTCCGCCTACACGGAGTGCCTGTCAGCATAGTGTCTAATAGAGATCATCGATTTACTTCAAGGTTTTGGAGAAGTTTACAAAAGTCATTGGGATCTCAACTAAATCTTAGTACAACTTTTCATCCGCAGACGGACGGATAGTCAGAAAGAACTATCCAGACTCTGGAGGACATGTTTAGAGCCTGTGTCTTGGAAATGAACGACAGTTGGGATGCTCACATACCCTTGGTAGAATTTGCATACAATAATAGTCACCACTCCACCATTGGCATGGCACAGTTTGAAGCTCTTTATGGTCGAAAGTGCCGGACCCCATTATACTAGGACGAAGTTGGTGAACGGAGATATCTTGGGCCAGAGATGATACAAGCAACCTATGACAAAGTGGATATCATTAGAGAGAAAATCAAGGCGGCCCAATCAGGTAGAAAAGCTATGCCGATAACCGAAGGAAGGACATTGAATTTAATGTTGGAGAAAAAGTATTCCTTCACGTATCCCCAACAAAGGGATTGCTACATTTTAACAAGAAGGGTAAAGTGAGTCCTCGGTTCATTGGTGCATATGAAATTCTTAACAAAGTGGGACCCATAGCATACCGACTGGCATTACCACCATCTTTGCTGGGCATCCACGATGTTTTCCATGTGTCGATGCTAAGAAAATACATCAACAACCCGACACATGTACTCTCAACTGAACCTGAACAGTTAGACCTAGACATGACTTACGAAGAACAGCCTACGAAGATATTGGATAGAAAAGAGCATAATCTTCGTAATCGCATGGTTGCCTTCGTAAAGGTTCGATGGGGAAACAATCCCATAGAAGAAGCTTTATGGGAACATGAAGAAGAAATGAAAGGAAAGTATCCCCAAATCTTTGAGTTACAAGGTAAGCAAATTTCGAAGATAAAATTTTTATAAGGTGGGGAGAAATGTCAAACCCTGCCCCTGACTGACTGGAATCTTGACTGAAGGACAGGGACCCTTGACATGGCATCCAAGCACACTATGGAGTATCACTCCAGTGATTGAAATTGATGAAGAAACCCTGAGGATGTCCTCCTATATACCTGTCAGAAGATGGACCACTGATCCCTACAATTGCACAACTCACAGCCTAATGTATTGCCTGAACTCCAGGTATTCTCTCTCCTCTCCATAAATGTGGGACCCACACCTGAAAATGAGTGCAAAATATCCTAAGTGGCATGTGGGTGCAAGGCCCAGACCCTGGGTCAAACCCCTGTGCAAGCCCATAGAGAATCAGCCTTGCTGAAATCTATGGGCGATGCAGACATCACCCAGAGTGGGAAATTGCTATTTTTCTATGATTTGATATGTGGGGACCATCTATATTGGACATGGACACCCCCATAGGTTGAGGGAAGTTTGAGGGAAGTTTGAGGGACCACCTCATGCCTTTGGATCACTGTGGACCCCACCTGAGTGCCTAGAATGGTTGTGAATGCAATAAAAAATGCATTCTCAAAATAGCCCTTAGCAGCCAAACAGGCCCTAGTCATGGGCTGGGTTATAAATAGCAGTGCCTTGGGCTCATTTAGAACCCCTAGCACTGTTGAAATCGTGGAGGGAAGGAGAAGAAAGAAAAGAGAGAAAAGCGAAGGAGAAGAAGAAGAAAAGAGAAGGAGAAGGAGGAAGAGAACAGCCTTGCTTCCAAGGCTCTGATTCGAGCAGCCTCTGATCACTTCAGGTATAAAATCATACTTCTGAAATGCTGTTCTTTTACTGCTACTATTCACCACTTCTTTTCCTTGGTGTTTTGATGGATATCTGGCCATTGGCAGCCCAGAATAGTTGGGGACTGCCATGGACCATCTCAGATCCACCAAGCAAACCTGATGCATGGAAGATCTAAGGTGTTTATGATGATTATGTTTCTGTTTTTCAAGCCTGAGACCGAAACATGGGCTCTGCCTGGCTGCACTGTCCTGTGACACTAAGAACAGGCAGTTTGGAGTCCTAATTGCATGCCCTGGCTGCATGGAACCTAACCCTAGGTGGTAGCAGCCTTAGATTACTGTTTTACATATAAATTCAGCTTTGCAGGTAGCCAAAACCCAGATTTATAACCAAGGATACCCTGGGTTACTATTCACTGGACTGTCTGGACAGCTCCTGGCAGCCAAGTGGTGGGCTCAAGTGAAAATCCACTTGGACCAGTGTAAAGGATGCTCCTGAGGGTCCAAGATGACCTAACGTGCATGGGGAGAGGATCCATGTACTGCCCATAGCTCAAAACCTTGGAATCTCAGCCTGATTTCGATTTTGTAATCTTTGGGCAATGCACTGGGCGATGCAGACATCACCCAGAGACATCGCCCAGTGAATGGAATTTCACTGTGAAGCTGATCTGACTTGGGGACTCTACCCATAGGCCATGATACAGTGTATGGAGGTGGAAAATGACCAGACTGCCCCTCCCCACATCTGTCCACATTTGTGAATGCTTTGGGTACCCAAGTGGGCCCCACAGGACTTGGGAAACCCTGCCTGTGATAGTTCTGCTACACTGCCAAGTTGGGAACTTTACTATGGGACTAATATAACCTAGGGACATGTATTAATGTAGTAAATGACCATTCTACCCCCTGACCACAACTCTGGATGATACACCGGGATATAGGCCTAAGGCCCAGTGCAAGGCCCAGAGACTTCCAAGTGATGACCAACTGTACACTGAGTCAACCCAGTGAGCATAGATCAACCCTAGGATATTCAAAACCAATCTGAAATAATAAATGACAAATTTTTTATTTATATCTAGGATTTGATCCCGCGCTCGAGGCCTACAGCCAGACTGCACTCGGAACTAAAATTGCAACTGAATTTCTAGAACTAGACCCAGGTGAGTGAAATGTTATCGTGTATGTACGTGTAACAATATTAATTATGCCGATAATTTTAATTCTTTAATTATGATGCTGTGTTATTCAATTAAAATTTCTCAATTATTACACATTGTGTGACTGTTGATCAACACTGCTTGAATTTATCATGATGAATGTGATTGATAGACTAGATGCCGTAGTCGGCTTGTAAATGAGGCCGGTGGTAGCCCGTAGTATGGGATACGGTTGACAACGCCATACGAAGCCATATAGATATGAGGTTAGAGATTCATCACCCGAGCTACGCACCCTTGTCAATAGGGGTTAAGGTGTTGGATAATTGTGACGACTACCGTAAAACCTCAGGCATTTACGCCGGGAAGCCTGGGGCTACAAGCTTGGGAAGCATCGAAAGGTGAATTATGGCTATATGCCACATACAAAGTTTATGCACTGGTAAGGTGGAATGATATTGAGTCAGTTACCTCACAAGTTCAATCACAGGGGGCTGGTCAGGCTGACCATGGAGAGCATGCTGGAGCTGACTGGTCCTCTCTGACAACTCAATGGGTGTATCATGGGAAAGGGTAACCAAGCCCACACCAGGGATACATGTATTGGGGATTGTACTAGCACTAACTAGCCTTAGTTGTATTGTTAGGTGGCTAATAAATAATCTAAACTTGCATATCATGTAGGATCATGTGGAATGTGGTTGTATGTGCATGCATGATGATATGTTTTGCTCACGAGCTCGGTGGGACTCACAATCTGTTATATATGTTTTTCTTCTAGATTATTCTACAGGTGGATGCCACAGTGGCATGATGGCTCATTACAAGGAGGAGAGCCCTGGTTATTATGGTGATATTGGTGTGGAAGCCGACAGAGGTCGTATCGATGATGCAAGCATTCTCAGTGGTTATTGATGAAGACCAGTGAGGGGTGCTTCTAATGCTTTTTGTCTTGGGGACTCCTTTTTGCTTCTGATAGGAGTTTATTCCGGTTTCTGTTTCTGGTGTGGCCTTTTCTTTTCCTTTTTGGGGTTGAGTTATCTCACCCTGTATATATATATATATATATGTATTTTCCTTTTGTTCATGTATATGCCAGTCTTACTTTCAGTTGTGGGTTGTACTGGGAATGTTTCAGAACTTATGTATATATATATATCACCATCATTCCCGTATCGCTGCGCATCCTCTTTTGTTGTTAGAATTATAGTTTATCTGCAGCACACTGATCTTACTTGTGGTAATGTGATGAATGTGGGACCGTGAATGTATTAACTGCTTCTAGATCCGTGGGGTTTGGCGGATTGCCGTTATGCAATTCAGGTCACCTTAATCCTCCCAGGGGATGGTTTGGGGTGTGACACCTTGATCACTTTACTTGGAGAAGACTCCTGCAAAGAAAAGGAAGCATAGAATAAAAGTAGAAAGTCCACTTTTAGAAAATAGCAGGTTTAGGGAGCTAAGCTTTGTATCTCTCCCTCTTTCTATTTTTTCTTTTTTTCTTTTTTTCTTGGGATTTAAGCAATATGTAAAGTGTAAGAGAGATGAGAGAATATTTGGTTTTGGGAAGATTCTCTCCACCTTCTCTCCTGTCCACAGTTTTAGAAGGAGAGAAGCCTCCCAAAACCGTGGAGGCCTCTCTCCCTCTCCTCTCTTCTCCTCTCTTCTCTTCTCCTTCTCCTATAATTACCCATGCTTTGGGGTGTAAAGTGTGTTAATTCTAATGCAATTTTAGTTCAATTTTTTATGAGTTTTCTTCTTCTTCTCCTTCTAATTTGTGATTTCTCTAGTTCTAGTTTGATTTTATGAGTTTAGTTCAATGGTTGTAATGAGTTTATGCAAGCTTTAATTTCAATTAATGTCTTCAATATGGTTGTAATCCCTTAATTCTAGTTTAGTTTAAAGCTTTCTAGTCTAAGTTCCTAAGTTTGTGAGAAGACTTGGAGATTTGGAAGAGGAAGCCATGCAAGGATTATTCAAGTTGTTCAAGCTTCTTCAATTACATTCATGCAAAACCTAATTAATTCATGCATTTTCAACTTTGGTAGAAGGGAGTATTAGTTCTTATTTTTAGTTTTATTTTCTTCTTCTTCTTAATCTCTTACTTCTTCCGTTGTTTTTTATTTTAATCTCATTCTCATCTCCTCTAGCCCCTCTATTCTTTTAGGAATCTTAATTCTCCATTATTTTTATTTTATTCTCATTCTCTACCTCTCTAATTCTTCCATGCTTATGCAATTTTATTTTTTATTCACTATCATTATCATGCATTATGTTAGAATTTTAATTTAATTATTTTTTGTTTAAATTTCAGATTTGGTAGCGCCATTTCAAGTGTGTTAGAAAAAGCAAGCAATTTCTGCCCGGTTCAAGCACCTTCGGGTTTCACCTCTTTAATCTCTTAGTTTTATTCTTCCTTTTTTTTTTTGTTTTTTTTTTTTGTGTGGTTGTGGTTATTCAATCCTTCAATCCGCATTAGTATTGATAGGTTAGATGGATGTGTGTTAGGACGCCAATTCAATTCGTTAGATACGTAATTTCGCTAGATGCTTGTGAGTTAAGATACGTTAGTTTAATTATCATTAGTTTAATCCAACACCTTAATTAATTTAGTTCACTTTGCATTGCTTTAAAGTGAGTAAGATAGAGTGGCGTACAACTCCTTGTGTTCGACCCATAGCTACAATTAATTCGTGCGCTTGCGGTTATTATTTCTTGCAAACAGCTCCTTCCGAGGATCTC